>NC_092787.1:31855151-32155151 GCF_047496795.1 Chiloscyllium punctatum | reverse complement strand
CTTCCCACTTCTGTCTTTGACTGGCCCTATTCCTATCCTAGTCACCCTTTTATTCCTCACATACCTATAGAAAGCTTTAGGGTTCTCCTTTATTCTATTTGCTAAAGACTGTTCGTGTCCTCTCTTTGCTCTTCTTAACTCTCTCTTTAAATCCTCCCTAGCTGATCTGTAACTCTCCATCACCTCATCTGAACCATCTTGCCTCATCAACACATAAGCCTCCTTCTTCCGCTTAACAAGAGATGCAATTTCTGTCATAAACCACGGTTCCCTTCCCTTATCACTTCCTCCCTGCCTGACAGGAACATACCTAAAAAGAACACGCAATATCTGTTCCTTAAACCAGCTCCACATTTCGATTGTCTGCATCCCCTGCATTTTGCTACCCCGTTCTATGTATCCTAAGTCTTGTCTAATCGCATTATAATTGCCCTTCCCCCATCTATAACTCTTGCCTTATGCATGTACCTATCCCTTTCCATCGCTAAACTAAACATAACCAAATTATGGTCACTCATTACAAAGTGCTCACCTACAACTAAATCAAACACCTGGCCTGGTTCGTTACCAAGTACCAGATCCAGTGTGGCCTCCCCTCTTGTTGGCCTTTCAACATACTGTGTCAGGAAGCCCTGCTACATACATTGGACAAAACCCGATCCATCCGATGTACTGGAGTTATACCATTTTCAGTCAATGTTGGGGAAGTTAAAGTCCTTCAATATGACCATTCTGTGCCTTTCCCTCCTACCCAGAATCATTTTGCCAATCCTCTCCTCTACACCCCTGGAACTTTGCGGAGTCCAATAAAAATTCTCCCAGCAGTGAGATCTCTTCTATCCTGTTTCTAACCTCAGCCCGTACCACTTCAGTGGATGAGTCCTCGTCAAAAGTTCTTTCAGCCACCGTTATACTATCATTGACTAACAAAGCCATACCTTTCCTCTTTTATCACCTTGTCTGTTCTTAATGAAAGATCTAAACCCAGGGACCTGAAACATCCATTCCTGACCCTGCTCTGTCCATGTCTCAGTAATGGTCACAATATCAAAGTCCCAGGTACCTATCCATGCTGCAAGCTCACCTACCTTATTCAGGATACTCCTGACGTTGAAGTAGACACACTTCAAACCACACCGCCGTCTGCCAGCACATTCTTGTGACTGTGAAACCCTGTCCCTGCCTTCCCTACTCACATCCTCCTGTGCACTGGAACTACACAGGTTCTCATCCCCCTGCTGAGTTAGTTTAAACTCATCCGAATAGCTCTAGCAAATTTCCCACCCAGGATATTAGTACCCGTCTGGTTCAAGTGAAGACCGTCCTGTTTGTAGAGGTCGCACCTTCCCAGAATGAGCCCCAATTATCCATATACCTGAAAGCTTCCCTCCTGCACCATCCCTGCAGCCACATGTTCAGCTGATAGCTCTCCCTGTTCCTCACCTTGCTATCACATGGCATGACTAACAAAGCAGAGATAACAACTCTATTTGTTCTAGCTCTCTAGCTCCCTGAAATCCTGCCTTACATACCTATCCCTCTTTCTACCTATGTCGTTGGTACCTATATGGACCACAACTTTGGGCTAGTCACCCTCTCCCTTCAGGACCTCAAAGATATTATCCAAGACATCACGGACTCTGGCACCTGGGAGGCAACACACCAACCGTGAGTCTCTTTCGTTCCAACAAACCCTCTACCTGAGCCTCTACGTATTGAATCCCCAATGACTAACACTCTCCTCCTTTCCCCCCTTCCCTTTTGTGCAACAGGGACAGACTCTGTGCCAGAGACCTGCACCTCAATGTATGCCCCTGGTAAGTTGCTCCCCACCAACAGTATCCAAAACGGTAGCCAAATTCAGGCACAAAAGTGGACAATTTGATTCCCTTCGGTACTTCTCTGCAGAATTAAAGAGAATTTCACCAGGTTTACTTAATAAAGTCAAAATAATCAATTTATTCTCACACAAAATGTAAGAAAACTTAAAAGTGTGAAGACTGCTTAATATTGAAGTTGTAATCCAGAATGACAACTATATCCCTTTTCAATTCAAAATATATGCACACAAGACAAAACCCTGCAGATACCTCCATATTGTTGACTGTCCACTGTCTATCAAGCATCTGGTTGACCAAATCATATTGCTGATGGTATATACTATAGAACATAGAACATTACAGGAAAAGTATGAGGTGATTCATTTTGAAAGGAGTAACAGGAATGCAGAGTACAGGGCTAATGGTAAGATTCTTGGTAGTGTGGATGAGCAGAGGGTTCTCGATGTCCATGGACATAGATCCCTGAAAGTTGCCACCCAGGTTGATAGGGTTGTAAAGAAAGTGTACTGTGTGTTAGGTTTTATTGTTAGAGAGATTGAGTTTCAGAGCCATAAGGTCATATTGCAGCTGTACAAAACTCTGGTGCAACTGCACTTGGAGTATTGCATACAGTTCTGGTCACCGCATTATAGGAAGGATGTGGAAGCTTTGAACATAGAACATTACAGCGTAGTACAGGACCTTCAGCCCTCAATGTTGCATCGACCTGTCATACCAATCTGAAGCCCATCTAACCTACACTATTCCATGTACGTCCGTATGCTTGTCCAATGACAACTTAAATGTACTTAACATTGACAAATCTATTACGTTGCAGGCAAAGCATTCCATACCTTTACTACTCTCTCAACAAAGAAACTCCCTCTGACATCTGTCCTATATCTATCACCCCTCAATTTAAAGCTATGCTCCCTTGTGCTCGCCATCACCATTCTTGGAAAAAGACTCTCCCTGTCCACCCTATCTAACCCTCTGATTATCTTGTATGTCTCTATTAAGTCACCTCTCAATCTTCTTCTCTCTAATGAAAACAGCCTCAAGTCCCTCAGCCTTTCCTTGTAAGACCTTCCGTCCATACCAGGCAACATCTCCTCTGCACCCTTTCCAAAGCTTCCACATCCTTCTTATAATGCGGTGACCAGACTTGTACGCAATACTCCAAGTGCGGCAGTACCAGAGTTTTGTACAGCTGTAGCATAACCTCATGGTTCCGGAACTCGATCCCTCTATTAATAAAACCTAAAACATTGTATGCCTTCTTAACAAACCTCGAGGCGAAAGTGAGGACTGCAGATGCTGGAGATCAGAGCCGAAAATTTGTTGCTGCAAAAGCGCAGCAGGTCAGGCAGCATCCAAGGAACAGGAGAATCTATGTTTCGGGCATCAGCCATTCTTCAGGAATTGCTGAAGAAGGGCTCATGCCCGAAACGTCGATTATCCTGTTCCTTGGATGCTTCCTGACCTGCTGTGCTTTTCCAGAAACACATTTTCAGCTTCTTAACAACCCTGTCAACCTGAGTGGCAACTTTCAAGGATCTGTGTACCTGGACACCAAAATCTCTCTGCTCATCTACACTACAAGGATCTTACCATTAGCCCAGTACTTTGCATTCCGGTTACTCCGTCCAAAGTGAATCACCTCACACTTGTCCGCATTAAACTCCATTTGCCACCTCTCAGCCCCAGCTCTGCAGCTTATCTATGTCCCTCTGTAACCTACTACATCCTTCGTCAGTATCCACAACTCCACCGACCTTAGTGTCATCCGCAAATTTACTAACCCACCCTTCTACGCCCTCATTCAGGTCGTTTATAAAAATGATGAACAGCAGTGGGCCCAACACCGACCCTTGCAGTACACCACTGGTAACTGGACTCCAGGATGAACATTTCCCACCAACCACCACCCTCTGTCTTCTTTCAGCAAACCAATTACTGATCCAAACTGCTATATGTCCCACAATCCCATTCTTCCGCATTTTGTACAATAGCCTACTGTGGGGAACCTTATCGAATACCTTGCTGAAATCCATATACACCACATCAACCGGTTTACTCTCATCTACCTGTTTGTTCACCTTCTCAAAGAACTCAATAAGGTTTGTGAAGCACAACCTACCCTTCACTATCCCTAATCAAATTACTCTTTTCTAGATATTTATAAATCCTCTCTCTTATAACCTTTTCCAACACTTTACCAACAACTGAAGTAAGGCTCACTGGTCTATAATTACCAGGATTGTCTCTACTCCCCTTCTTGAATAGGGGAACCACATTTGCTATCCTCCAGTCTACTATTGGAAGGTCTCTGCAGGATTGTTCTACAATCTGTCGAATTTGGGAAGATAACAACCAACACATCTATTGTTTCCATGGAGACCTCCATTAGTACAATGAGATGTAGATTAACTGGCTCCAGGATTTACCTGTTTTCATTCCAGCAATTTTTCTCCTGTAATGATACTAATTTTCTTTAATTCCTCTTTCCTAATCCTAATGGGATTGACTAATGTATTTACTTCGCACATAGAGTCATAGAGTCACAAGGTTTTTGAAGAAGTAACAAAGAAGATTGATGAGGGCAAAGCAGTAGATGTGATCTATATGGACTTCAGTAAGGTGTTCGACAAGGTTCCCCATGGGAGACTGATTAGCAAGGTTAGATCTCATTGAATACAGGGAGAACTAGCCATTTGAATACAGAACTGGCTCAAAGGTAGAAGACAGAGGGTGGTGGTGGAGGGTTGTTTTTCAGACTGGAGGCCTGTGACCAGTGGAGTGCCACAAGGATCATTAGACAAAGGTCAATAGACAATAGGAGCAGGAGTAGGCCATTCTGCCCTTCGAGCCTGCACCACCATTCAATATGATCATGGCTGATCATCCTTAATCAGTATCCTGTTCCTGCCTTATCTCCATAACCCTTGATTCCACTATCCTTGAGAGCTCTATCCAACTCTTTCTTAAATAAATCCAGAGACTGGGCCTCCACTGCCCTCTGGGGCAGAGCATTCCACACAGCCACCACTCTCTGGGTGAAGAAGTTTCTCCTCATCTCTGTCCTAAATGGTCTACCCAGTATTTTTAAGATATGTCCTCTGGTTCGGCACTCACCCATCAGCGGAAACATGTTTCCTGCCTCCAGAGTGTCCAATCCTTTAATAATCTTATATGTCTCAATCAGATCCCCTCTCAGTCTTCTAAACTCAAGGGTGTACAAGCCCAGTCGCTCAAGTCTTTCAGCATAATGTAGTCCCGCCATTCCAGCAATTGACCTCGTGAACCTACGCTGCACTCCCTCAATAGCCAGAATGTCTTTCCTCAAATTTGGAGACCAGAACTGCACACAATACTCCAGGTGCGGTCTCACCAGGACCCTATACAGCTGCAGAAGAACCTCTTTGCTTCTATACTCAATCCCTCTTGTTATGAAGGTCAGCATGCTATTAGCCTTCTTCACTACCTGCTGTACCTGCAAGCTTACCTTCATTGACTGGTGTACAAGAACACCCAAATCTCTTTGTACTGCCCCTTTACCTAAATTGATTCCATTTAGATAGCAATCTGCCTTCTTGTTCTTGCCACCAAAGTGGATAACCATACATTTATCCATATTAAACTGCATCTGCCATGCATCTGACCACTCACCTAACCTCTCCAGGTCACCCTGTAATCTCCAAACATCCTCCTCACATTTCACCCTGCCACCCAGCTTAATATCATTAACAAATTTGCTAATGTTATTACTAATACCATCTTCTATATCATAAATATATATTGTAAAAAGCTGCAGTCCCAGCACTGATCCCTGTGGTACCCCACTGGTCACTGCCTGCCATTCTGAAATGGAGCCATTTATCACTATACTTTGTTTCCTGTCAGCCAAACAACTTTCAATCCAAGTTAGTACTTTGCCCCCAATACCATGCACCCTAATTTTGCTCACTAATCTCTTATGTGGGACTTTATCAAAAGCTTTCTGAAAGTCCAGGTTCACTACATCTACTGGATCTCCCCCGTCCATCTTCAGAGTTACATCCCAAAAAAATTCAAGAAGATTAGTCAAGCATGATTTCCCCTTCATAAATCCATGTTGACTCTGACCTATCCTGTTACTACTATCCAGATGTGTTGTAATTTCATCCTTTATAATAGACTCCAGCATCTTTCCCACCACTGAGGTCAGACCAACTGGTCTATAATTTCCTGCTTTCTCTCTCCCAACTTTCTTAAAAAAGTGGTACAACATTAGCCACCCTCCAATCCACAGGAATCGATTCCAAATCTATCGAACTCTGGAAAATAATCACCAACGCATCCACGATTTCTCGAGCCACCTCCTTCAGTACCCTGAGATGTAGACCATCAGGCCCTGGGCACTTATCAACCTTCAGACCTAACAGTCTCTCCAACACCAATTCCTGGCAAATATAAATTCCCTTAAGTTCAGGTCCTTCAGCCACTGTTACCTCAGGGAGATTGCTTGTGTCTTCCCCAGTGAACACAGATCTGAAATACCAATTCAGTTATTCTGCCATTTCTTTATTCCCCGTAATATATTCCCCTGTTTCTGTCTTCAAGGGCCCAATTTTAGTCTTAACCATTTTTTTGCCTTTCACATACCTAAAAAAAGCTTTTACTATCCTCATTTATATTTTTGGCCAGTTTACCTTCGTACCTCATTTTTTCTCTGCGTAGTTCCTTCTTAGCAATCCACTGTTGTTCTTTAAAAGCTTCCCAGTCCTCCATTTTCCCACTTATCTTTGCTATGTTATACTTTTTCTCTTTTAACTTTATATGTTTCTTAGCTTCCCTCATCAGCCATGGCCACCCATGCCTCCTCCTAGGATCTTTCTTCCTTTTTGGAATGAACTGATCCTGCATCTTCTGCATTGTACACAGAAATATCCGCCATTGTTCCTCCACTGTCATCCCTGCTAAGGTATTGCACATTGAACTTTGGCCAGCTCCTCCCTCATAGCTCCATAGCTCCCTTTATTCAACAGAAATATTGTCACTTCCGATTGTACCCTCTCCCTCTCAAATTGCAGATTGAAGCTTATTGTTTTATGGTCACTACTTCCCAATGGCTCCTTCACTTTGAGGTCCCTGATCAATTCTGGTTCGTTGCACAATACCAGATCCAGAATTGCCTTCTCCCTGGTAGGCTCCAGCACCAGCTGTTCTAAGAATCCATCTGTGAGGCACTCCACAAAGTGTCTTTCTTGAGGTCCAATACCATCCTGATTCTCCCAGTCTACCTGCATGTTGAAATCCCCCGTAACATCTTTCCAACAGGCCAATTTCAGCTCCTGATTCAACTTACATCCGACATCCAGACTACTGTTTGGGGGCCTGTAGATAACTCCCAAGAGGGTCTTTTTACCCTTAGAATTTCTCAGCTCTATCCACACTGACTCTACATCCCCTGATTCTATGTCCCCCCACGCAAGGCACTGAATATCATCCCTTACCAACATGGCCACCCCCTTTGCCCGTCAGTACTGGGTCTTCTACTTTTTGTTATTTACATAAATGTTTTGGATGCGAGCATAAGAGGTACAGTTCGTAAGTTTGCAGATGACACCAAAATTGGAGGTGTAGTGGACAGCGAAGAGGGTTACCTCATGTTACAACAGGATCTGGACCAGATGGGCCAATGGGCTGAGAAGTGTCAGATGGAGTTTAATTCAGATAAATACGAGGTGCTGCATTCTGGGAAAGCAAATCTTAGCAGGACTTATACATTTAATGGTAAGGTCCAAGGGAGCGTTGCTGAACAAAGAGACCTTGGAGTGCAGGTTCATAGCTCCTTGAAAGTGGAGTCGCAGGTTGATAGGATAGTGAAGAAGGTGTTTGGTCTGCTTTCCTTTATTGGTCAGAGTATTGAGTACAGGAGTTGGGAGGTCATGTTGCGGCTGTACAGGACATTGGTTAGGCCACTGTTGGAATATTGCGTGAAATTCTGGTCTCCTTCCTATCGGAAAGATGTTGTGAAACTTGGAAGGGTTCAGAAAAGATTTGCAAGGATGTTGCCAGTGTTGGAGGATTTGAGCTATAGGGAGAGGCTGAACAGGCTGGGGCTGTTTTCACTGGAGCGTCAGAGGCTGAGTGGTGACCTTATAGATGTTTACAAAATTATGAGGGGCATGGATAGGGTAAATAGGCAAAGTCTTTTCCCTGGGGTTGGGGAGTCCAGAACTAGAGGGCATAGGTTTAGGGTGTGAGGGGAAAGATATAAAAGAGACCCTAAGGGGCAACGTTTTCAAGCAGAGGGTGGTATATGCATGGAATGAGCTGCCAGAGGATGTGGTGGAGGCTGGTACAATTGCAACATTTAAGAGGCATTTGGATTGGTATATGAATAGGAAGGGTTTGGAGGGATATGGGCCGGGTGCTGGCAGGTGGGACTAGATTGGGTTGGGATATCTGGCCGGCATAGCAGGCCTGGTAGCATCTTTGGAGACAAGTCACAGTTAATGTTTTGGCTCAAGTGACCCTTCCTCAGAACCCTGGAAGGGTCACTCGACCCAAAATGTTAGTGTTAACAAGGTTCTGAGGAAGGGTCACTTGACCTCTAACATTGACTCTGATTCCTTTCCATAGATGTTACTAGGACTGCTGAGTTTTTCCAGCAATTTCTGTTTTTGATTCTGATTTATGGCATCCATAGTTTTAGAATATAGAACATAGAAAAGTACAACACAGAACAGGTCCTTTGGCCCATGATGTTGTGCTAAGGTTTAATCCTAATCTAAAACAAAATAACCTAACCTATGTACCCCTCAACTCACTGCTATCCATGTGCATGTCCAGCAGTCACTTAAATGTCCCTAATGATTCTGCTTCTACTACCACAGCTGGCAACGTATTCTATGCATTCACAGCTCTGCGTAAAGAACCTACCTCTGACATGTCCATTATAGCTTCCTTCTAACACCTTAAAACTATGACCCCCTCATGGCAGTCAATCCTGCCCTGGAGAAAAGTCTCTGGCTATCAACTCTATCCATGCTTCTGATTACCTTGTACACCTCGATCAGGTCACCTCTCTTCTTCCTCTCCTGAGAGAAAAGTCCAAGCTTAGTCAACCTCTCTTCGTAAGACAAGCCCTCCAGTCTAGGCAGCATCCTGGTAAACCTTCTTTGTACCCTCTCCAAAGCCTCCACATCTTTCCTATAATAGGGCAACCAGAACTGAACACTTTATTCCAAGTGTGGTCTCACCAGGGTTTTGTAGAGCTGCAGCAAAACCTTGTAGCTCTTAAACTCAATCCGCCTATTAATGAAAGACAAAACACCACATGTTTTCTTAACAACTTTGAGGGATCTATGTACTTGAACACCAAGATACCACTGTTCCTCCACACTACCAAGAATCCTGTCTTTAATCCTATATTCAGCATTCAAGTTTGACTTTCCAAAATGCATCACTTCACATTTATCCATTGTGAAAGATGAGATGTCTGAATATTTGGAAGTGTACGGTGAATAGGGCAAAGTCAATATGGTGTCATCAAAAGGAGGTCATGCCTGACAAACCTGCTAGAATTCTTTGAGCAAGTAATGAGCAGGTTAGACCAAGGAGAACCAATGGGTGTTATCTACCTAGACTTCAAAAAGGCCTTTGACAAGATGCCGCACAGGAAGCTACTGAGTAAGATAAGGGCTCATGGTGTCAGAGGCGAGGTGCTAGCATGGATAGAAGCTTGGCTGTCTGGCAGAAAGCAGAGAGTGGGGTTAAGAGGGTCCTTCTCAGGATTGCAAGTGGTGACAAGTGGTGTTCCACAAAGCTCGGTGTTGGGACCACAACTTTTCACTTTATAAAGTAATGATCCAGATGCATGGACTATTTTCTAAATGGGGAGAAAATTCTCAAGTGCAAAGAGACTTGGGAGTTCTAGTCCAGGATTCTCTCAAGGTAAACTTGCAGGTTGAGTCAGTTGATAGGAAGGCAAATGCAATGGTGGCATTTATTTTGAGAGGACTTGAATATAAAAGCAGGGAAGTACTTCTGAGGCTCTATAAGGCTGTGGTCAGACCACATTTGGAGTATTGTGTGCAGTTTTAGGCCCTGTATCTCAGGAAGGATGTACTGGCCCTGGAGCAGGTTCAGAGGAGGTTCATGAGAATAGTCCCAGGAATGAAAAGCATAATGTATGAGGAACGCTTGAGGACTCTGGGTTTATATACGATGGAGTTTAAAAGGGTGAGGGGGAATCTAATTGAAACATACAGAATACTGAAAGGCCTGGACAGAGTAGAAATTGGAAGATGTTTGTATTGGTAGTAGAAACTAGGACCTGGGGGTACAGCCTTAGAGTAAAGGGAAGATGCTTTAAAATGGAGATAAGGAGAAACTTCTTCAGTCAGAGTGGGGAATCTATGGATTTCATGACCACAAAAGGCTGTGGAGGCCAGGTCATTGAGTATATTCAAAACTGAGATAGATAGGTTCTTGAGTATCAAGGGGATCAAGGGTTACGGGGGGGAAAGTGGGAAAATGGGGTTGAGAAATTTATCAGCCATGATTGAATGGTGGAGCAGATTCAATGGGCTGAATGGCCTAATTTCTGCTCCTATGTCTTATGGTCTTAGAGAAAATGCACAGAGATAGATAAATCTACCTTTTGTTGCATTTTTGTAAGGCAAACCAGTCAAGGATTTATACAACTAATGGTAGGGCCATGGGGAATATTGCTGAATAAAGAGATCTAGGGGTGCAAGTGCATAGTTCCTCAAATGTGAAGTCACAGGTAGATATGGTGCTTTGGAAGAGGAGTTTGGCATGCTTGCCTTCATTGATCAGAACATTGCATTTTGGAGTTGAGACATCATGTTGCGGCTGTACAGGACATTGGTGAGGCCACCTTTAAAATACAGTTCTGGTCACCCTTCTATAGGAAGGATATTGCTAAACTTGAGAGGGGCAGAAAATATTTACAAGAATGTTGACAGGACTGGCAGGTTTGAGTTATTGGGAGAGGCTGAATAACCTGGCGCCTTTTTCCCTGGGGTGTCAGAGGGTGAGGGGTGACCTTACAGACATTTATAAAATCATGAGGGGCAGAGATAAGGTGTTTGTATTGGTAGTAGAAACTAGGACCTGGGGGTACAGCCTTAGAGTAAAGGGAAGATGCTTTAAAATGGAGATAAGGAGAAACTTCTTCAAACATCCAAGCTCTTCTTCCTAGGATGGGGGGAGTCCAAAGCTAGAGGGCATAGGTTTAAAGTGAGAGGGAAAAGATTTAAAAGGGACATGAGGGCCAACCTTTTCACATGGAGGATGTTGTGTCTATGGAATGAGCCTCCATAAGTAGTAGGGGAGGCTGATACGATTACAACATTTAAGAGGCATCTGGATGGGTACATGAATAGGAAAGCTTTAGAAGGATATGGGCCAAATGCTGATAAACTTGACTAGGTCAGATTGGCAAGGGTAAAAACAATGACTGCAGATGCTGGAAAGCAAATACTGGATTAGTGGTGCTGGAAGAGCACAGCAGTTCAGGCAGCATCCAACGAGCAGCGAAATCTACGTTTTGGTCAAAAGCCCTTCATTTTTATTTCTGATGAAGGGCTTTTGCCTGAAATGTAGATTTCGCTGCTTGTTGGATGCTGCCTGAACTGCTGTGCTCTTCCAGCACCACTAATCCAGTAGGTCAGATTGGCATGTCTGGTTAGTAGATGATTTGGTCTGTTTCCATGTTGTATGACTGTAATACTATCATGAATCTCTTTTATTGGATACGGTTGAGGTCACTTTTCCTGAGGGAGTGCAGGAGAGTTTTACCAAAACAATTCTGTTATGTTAAAGTTATAAATCACACAACACCAGGCTATAGTCCAACAGGTTTATTTGGAAGTACTAGCTTTCGAAGCACTGCTTCTTCATCAGGCAGCTGTGGAACATAGATCAAAAGATCACAGTGTCATGTAACGGTAATGATATTAGATTAGATTACTTACAGTGTGGAAACAGGCCCTTCGGCCCAACAAGTCCACACTGACCCACCGAAGCATATACCACCCAGACCCATACTCCTACATTTACCCCTTCACCCAACACTACAGACAATTTAGCATGGTCAATTCACCTAACCTGCACATTTTTGGATTGTGGGAGGAAACCCACGCAGACACGGGGAGAATGTGCAAACTCCACACAGAGAGTCACCTGAGGTGGGAATTGAACCCGGGTCTCTAGCGCTGTGAGGCAGCAGTGCTAACCACTGTGCCACCATGCGCCCACTGTATTGAACAAACCCCGATTGCTGTTAAGTCTTTAATCTTTGAGAATAGGTTGCAGGTTTCAGTTCATTGTTATGCAAATCCCAGAACTTCTTTTAAGTCACATTCTCAAGGTAAGGCATTTGATAAAGTTCCCCATGGTAGTAAGGTGTTTGATAAGGTTCCCCATGATAGACTAATGGAGAAAGTGAAGTCAAATGGTGTGCAGGGTGTTCTAGCTAAGCGGATAAAGAACTGGTTGAGCAACAGGAGACAGAGAGTAGTAGCTGAAGGGAGTTTCTTGAAGTGGTGTTCCACAGGGGTCAGTGTTGGGGCCACTGTTGTTTGTAATATACATAAATGATCAGGAAGAGGGCACTGTTGGTAAGATCAGCAAGTTTGCAGATGACACCAAGGTTGGTGGAGTAGCAGAAAGCATAAGGGACCATCAGAGAACACAGGAGGACATAGATAGACTGGAGAGTTGGGCGGAAAAGTGGCAGATGGATTTCAATCCAGACAAATGTGAGGTGATGCATTTAGGCAAGACTAATTCTAGAGCGAATTATACAATGAACTGAAGAGCCTTGGGAAAAGTTGATGAGCAGAGAGATCTGGGAGTGCAGGTCCATTGTACCTTGAAGGTTGCTGCACAGGTGGATAGACTGGTCAAGAGGGCATATAGTACGCTTGCCTTCATTGGACGGGGTATTGAGTATAAGAGCTGGCAAGTCATGTTAAAATTATACAAGACATTGGTTCAGCCGTATTTAGAATACTGTGTACAGTTCTCGTCGCCACATTACCAAAAGGATGCGGACGCTTTGGAGAGGGTGCAGAGAAGGTTTACAAGGATATTGCCTGGTATGGAAGGTGCTAGCTATGAAGAGAGATTGAGTAGGTTAGGTTTATTTTCATTAGAAAAAAGAAGATTGAGGGGGACCTGATTGAGGTTTACAAAATCCTGAAGGGTATAGACAGGGTGGATAGAGACAAGCTTTTTCCCAGGGTGAAGGATTCAATAACGAGAGGTCACGCTTTCAAGGTGAGAGGTGGAAAGTTTAAGGAGCATACATGCGGCAAGTACTTCACACAGAAGGTGGTGGGCGTTCGGAATACATTGCCAGCAGAGGTGATAGAGGCAGGCGCGGTAGATTCATTTAAGATGCGACTGGATAGATGCATGAATAGGTGGGGAGTAGAGGGATACAGATGCTTAGGAATTGGGCGACAGGTTTAGACAGTACATTTGGATCGGCTCAGGCTTGCAGGGCCGAAGGGCCTGTTCCTGAGCTGTAAACTTTCTTTGTTCTTTGTTCTTTGTAACTTCAGGTTTTATAAAAGAAAGGTAACATCTCAGCTCAGACAGTCCATTAAAGGTGTCTGTATCCCAGTCTGGTTCTATTTCCAAAGTAGAATTTAAAAGATATTACATGGACTGACTGCCTGCAGATTGTGCTTTTTGAGCAAAATAGAATGTATCTGCAAATATAATTCTGTAAATGCAAATTCACCCCATAGACTTATATGTATGTGTGCTTGCATGTGAGAGAGAAAGAGAGAGAGAGAGAGAAAGAAAGAGAGTGTGAGTGCACGAGTGTGTTTTTGCTTGTGTGCATGTTTGGTAATGTGTGTTTGTGTGTGTGTGTGAGAGAGAGAGAGAGAGAGATGGAGGACAAGCCAAGTTGATAGATGAAGGAAGGGCTGTAGATGTCATATACATGGACTTTAGTAAGGCGTTTGATAAGGTTCCCCATGGTAAACTAATAGAGAAAGTGAAGTCACATGGTGTGCAGGGTGTTCTAGCTAGGTGGATAAAGAACTGGTTGAGCATCAGGAGACAGACAGTAGTAGTTGAAGGGAGTTTCTTGAAATGGAGAAAGGTGCCCAGTGGTGATCCACAGGGGTCAGTGCTGGGGCCACTTGTTTGTGATGTACATAAATGATCTGGAAGAGGGCACTGTTGGTATGATCAGCAAGTTTGCAGATAACATGAAGATTGGTGGAGTAGCAGAAAACATAGGGGACTGTCAAAGAACACAGGAAAATATAGATAAACTGGAGAGTTGGGGGAAGAAATGGCAGGTGGAGTTCAATCCAGGCAAATGTGAGGTGATGCATTTTGGGAAGTCTAATTCTACAGTAAATTATACAGTAAACAGAAGAGCCTTGGGAAAAGTTGATGAGCAGAGAGATCTGGGAGTTCAGATCCATTGTATCCTGAAGGTTGCTGCACAGATGGATAGAGTGGTCAAGAAGACATAGGGCATGCTTGCCTTCTTCGGACGGGGTATTGAGTTTAAGAGCTGTCAGGTCATGTTAAAATTGTACACGATGTTGGTTCGGCTGCATTTAGAATACTGTGTACAGTTCTGGTCGCCACATTACCAAAGGGATGTGGACGCTTTGGAGAGGGTGAAGAGAAGGTTTACGAGGATGTTGCCTGGCATGGAAGGTACTAGCTATGAAGAGAGGTTGAGTAGGTTAGGTTTGTTTTCATTATAAAAGAGATTGAGGGGGGACCTGATTGAGGTCTACAAAATCATGAAGGGTATAGACAGGGTAGAAAGAGATAAGCTTTTTCCCAGGATGAGGGATTCAATAATGAGAGGTCACACTTTCAAGTTAAGAGGTAAAATGTTTAAGGGGGATACACGCGGCAAGTACTTTACACAGAGGATGGTGGGTGCCTGGAACGTGTTGCCAGCAGATGTAGTAGAGGCAGGCATGGTAGATTCATTTAGATTGCATCTGGATAGATGCATGAATAGTTGGGGAGGAGAGGGATACAGATGCTTAGGAATTGGGCGATAGGTTTAGACATTAGATTTGGATCGGCTCAGGCTTGGAGGGCTGTTCCTGAGCTGTAAATTTTCTTTATTCTTTGTAAGCCTGTGAGAGGGTGTGAGTGTGTGTGTGTGGGGGGGGGGGGGGGGGGGGAAAGGTGTATGTGTGTGTGTATGAGACAGTGTGTGTGCATGAGGGTCTGTGTGAGTGTATAGTATGTAAGAGTGTGTGAGTATATAGTGCAATGGGGTTATCTGTAGTGTGACATGAATCAAAGGTCCCAGTTGAGACCATGCTCATGGGTGCCAAACTTGGTCATCAGCCTCTACTCAGCCACTCTGCCTTGTCACGTCGGCTGAAGTCCGCCTTGGAGGTTGGTCACCCGAAGATCTGAGGCCAAATGTTCCTGACTGCTGAAGTGTTCCCTGACTGGGAGGGAACACCCCTATCTGGCAACTGTTGCACGGTGTCTGTTCATCCATTGTCATAGCGTCCGCCTGGTCTTGTCAATGTACCATGCCTCGCAACAACCTTGTCTGCAGCACGAGATAGACAATGTTAGCCACGTACATGGTGGATGCCTTCCCTGCATATAATGCTGGTATCCATGTCGACACTCTGAATTGTTTTGCAGTGGTTACCATGACAGGGCTGTATGGTGTTGTGGTTGATGTTGTCCTGAAGGCTGGGCAGTTTGCTGCAAACAATGGTCTGTTTCAGGTTTGGCAGTTGTTTAAAGGTGAGAAGTGGTGACGTAGGGAAGGTTTTGGCAAGGCACTCATCCTCATTGATAACGTGTTACAGGCTGTGAAGAATGTGGCATAGTTTCTCCACTCACAGGAAGTACTGGACAACAAAGTGTACCCTATCGGTTGCATCCATGTCTGTTTCCTGAGGAGGATCTTCAGATGACCATCCTCCAAGGTGGACTTCGGAATACGCAACAACCCAGAGTGGCCAAACATAGGCTGATAGCCAAGTTCAGCACCCATGATGGCCTCAACCAGGATCTTGGGTTCATGTCACACTACAGGTGACCCCACTACACTATACACACACTCTTACATACTCTCACACTCACGCACAGAACATAGAACATTACAGCACAGTGCAGGCTCTTCAGTCCTTGATGTTGCACCGACCTGTGAAACCAATCTGAAGCCCTTCTAATCTACGCTATTCCATTATCATCCGTATGTTATCCAATGACCATTTAAGTGCCCTTAAAGTTGGTTACACTACTGCTGTTGCAGGCAGGGCATTCCATGCCCTTACTGCTCTGAGTAAAGAAACTACCTCTGACATCTGTCCTATATATCGAAGGATATGGAAGATATAGACTGTAGGGAAATAGATGGTGACATCTTGCAAAACGTCCAGATTACAGAGGAGGAAGTGCTGGATGTCTTGAAATGGTTACAGGTGGATAAATCCCCAGGACCTGATCAGGTGTACCTGAGAACTCAATGGGAAGCTAGAGAAGTGATTGCTGGGCCTCTTGCTGAGATATTTGTATCATCAATAGTCACAGGTGAAGTGCAGGAAGACTGGAGTTTGGCAAACGTGGTGTCATTGTTTAAGAAGGGTGGTAAAGACAAGCCAGGGAACTATAGATCAGTGAGCCTGACCTCGGTGGTGGGCAAGTTGTTGGAGGGAATCCTGAGGGACAGGATGTACATGTATTTGGAAAGGCAAGGACTGATTCGGGATAGTCAACATGGCTTTGTGCATGGGAAATCATGTCGCACAAACTTGATTGAGTTTTTTGATGAAGTAACAAAGAATTTTGCTGAGGGAAGAGCAGTAGATGTGATCTTTATGGTCTTCAGTAAGGCGTTGGACAAGGTTCCCCATGGGAGACTGATTAGCAAGGTTATATCTCACGGAATACATGGAGAACTAGCCATTTGGATACAGAACTGGCTCAAAGGTAGAAGACAGAGGGTGGTGGTGGAGAGTTGTTTTTCAGACTGGCGGCCTGTGACCAGTGGAGTGCCACAAGGATCAGTGCTGGGCCCTCTACTTTTTGTCATTTACATAAATGATTTGGATGTGAGCTTAAGAGGTACAGTTAGTAAATAAGCAGATGACACCAAAATTGGAGGTGTAGTGGACAGTGAAGAGGGTTACCTCAGATTACAATAGGATCTGGACCAGATGGGCCAATGGGCTGAGAAGTGGCAGATGGAGTTTAATTCAGATAAATGCGAGGCGCTGCATTTTGGGAAAGCAAATCTTAGCAGGACTTATACACTTAATGGTAAGGTCCTAGGAAGCGTTGTTAAACAAAGGGACCTTGGAGTGCAGGTTCATAGCTCCTTGAAAGTGGAGTCGCAGGTTGATAGGATAGTGAAGGCGTTTGGTATACTTTCCTTTATTGGTCAGAGTATTCAGTACAGGAGTCGGGAGGTCATGTTGCGGCTGTATAGGACATTGGTCAGGCCACTGTTGGAATATTGTGTGCAATTCTGGTCTCCTTCATATCGGAAAGATGTTGTGAAACCTGAAAGTGTTCAGAATAGACTTACAAGAATGTTGCCAGGGTTGGAGGATCTGAGCTACAGGGAGAGGCTGAACAGGCTGGGGCTGTTTTCACTGGAGCGTCGGAGGCTGAGAGGTGACCTTATATAGGTTTACAAAATTATGAGGGGCATGGATAGGATAACTAGGCAAAGTCTTTTCCCTGGGGTCGGGGAGTCCAGAACTAGAGGGCATAGGTTTAGGGTGAGAGGGGAAAGATATAAAAGGGCAACATTTTCACGCAGAGGGTGGTACGTGTATAGAATGAGCTGCCAGAGGATGTGGTAGAGGCTGGTACAATTACAACATTTAAGAGGCATTTGGATGGGTATATGAATAGGAAGGGTTGGAGGGATATGGGCCGGGTACTGGCAGGTGGGACTAGATTGGATTGGGATATCTGGTCGGCGTGGACGGGTTGGACTGAAGGGTATATCTCTATGACTGACTATGACTATATCTATCACCCCTCAATTTAAAGCCATGTCCCCTCATGCTAACCATCACCATCCAAAAAAAAAAGGGCTCTCACTGCCCACCTTATCTAATCCTCTGATCATCTTGCATGTCTCTATTAAGTTGCCTCTCAATCTTCTTCTCTCTAACAAAAACAGCCTGAAGTCCCTCAGTCTTTCCTCATAAGACCTTCCCTCCATAAGAGGCAACATCCTGGTGAATCTCCTCTGAACTCTTTCCATATAGGTATTTCTATAGGTATTTAAGGAATAAAAGAATGACGAGTAAGATTAGGGCCAATCAAGGATAGTAGTGGGAAGTTGTGTGTGGAGTCAGAGGAGATAGGGGAAGCACTAAATGAATACTTTTTGACAGTATTCACTCTAGAAAATGACAATGTTGTCGAGGAGATTACTGAGATATAGACTACTAGACTAGGTGTGATTGAGGTTCACAAGGAAGAGGTATTAGAAATCCTGCAGAGTTTGAAAACAGATAAGTCCCCTGGGCCGGATGGGATTTATCCTAGGATACTCTGGGAAGCCAGGGAGGAGATTGCCGAGCCTTTGGCATTGATCTTTAAATTGTCATTGTCTACAGGAATAGTGCCAGAAGACAGGAGGATAGCAAATGTGGTTCCCCTGTTCAAGAAGGGGAGTAGAGACAATCCTGGTAATTATATACCAGAGAGCCTTACTTCAGTTGTTGGTAAAGTGTTGGAAAAGGTTATAAAAGAGAGAGTATTTATAATCATCTAGAAAAGAATAATTTGATTAGGGATAGTCAGCACAGTTTTGTGAAGGGTAGGTTGTGTCTCACAAACCTTATTGAGTTCTTTGAGAAGGTGACCAAACAGGGAGATGAGAGTAAACCGGTTGATGTGGTGTTTATGAATTTCAACAAGGTATTCGATAAGGCTTCCCCACATTAGGCTATTGTACAAATTGTGGAGGAATGGGATAGTGGGAGATATAGCAGTTTGGATCAGTAATTGGGTTGCTGAAAGAAGACAGAAGGTGGTGGTTGATGGGAAATGTTCATCCTGGAGTCCAGTTACTAGCAGCGTACCGCAAGGGTCGGTGTTGGGTCCACTGCTGTTCGTCATTTTTATAAACGACCTGGATGAGGGTATAGAAGGGCAGGTTAGTAAATTTACAGACGACACTAAGGTCGATGGAATTATGGATAGTGACGAAGGATGTTGTAGGTTACAGAGAGACATAGATAAGCTGCAGAGCTGGGCTAAGGGATGGCAAATGGAGTTTGATGCGGACAAGTGTGAGGTGATTCACTTTGGTCAGAGTAACTGGAATGCAAAGTACTGGGCTAATGGTAAGATTCTTGGTAGTGTAGATGAGCAGAGAGATCTTGATGTCCAGGTACAGAAAGTTGCCACTCAGATTGACAGGGTTGTTAAGAAGGCATACAGTGTTTTAGCTTTTATTAATAGAGGGATAGAGTTCCCAAACCATGAGGTTATGCTACAGCTGTACAAAACGCTGGTGCGGCCACACTTGGAGTATTGTGTAGAGTTCTGGTCACCGCATTATAAGGAGGATGTGGAAGCTTTGGAAAGGATGCAGAGGAAATTTACTAGGATGTTGATTGGTATGGAGGGAAGGTCTTACAAGGAAAGGCTGAGGGACTTGAGGCTGTTTTCATTCGAGAGGAGGTTGTTGAGAGGTGACTTAATTGAGACATAAAAGATAATCAGAGTGTTAGATAGGGTGGACAGGGAGAGCCTTTTTCCAAGAATGGTGATGGTGAGCACAAGGGGGCATGGCTTTAAATTGAGGGGTAATAGATATAGGGCAGATGTCAGTGGTAGTTGCTTTGCTCAGAGTAGTAAGGGTATGGAATGCTTTGCCTGCAACAGCAGAAGATTCGCCAACTTTAAGTACATTTAAGTTGTCATTGGACAAGCATATGGACGTACATGGAATAGCGTAGGTTAGATGGGCTTCAGATTGGTATGACAGGTCGATGCAACATTGAGGGCTGAAGAGCCTGTACTGCGCTGTAACGTTCTATGTTCAAAGCTTCCACATCCTTCCTATAATGCGGTGACCAGAACTGTATGCAATACTCCAAGTGCAGTTGCACCAGAGTTTTGTACAGTTGCAACATGACCTTATGCTTCTGAAACTCAATCCCTCTATCAATAAAACCTAACACACAGTACACTTTCTTTACAACCCTATCAGCCTGAGTGACAACTTTCAGGGATCTACGTCCATGGACATCGAGAACCCTCTGCTCATCCACACTACCAAGAATCTTACCATTAGCCCTGTACTCTGCATTCCTGTTACTACTTTCAAAATGAATCACCTCACACTTCTCCATATTAAACTCCATTTGTCACCTCTCAGCCCAGCTCTGCAGCTTATCTATGTCCCTCTGTAACCTGCAACATCCTTCCATACTGTCCCCAACTCCACCGACCTTAGTTTCAGCTGCAAATTTACTAACCCATCCTTGTACATCCTCATCCAGACCATTTATAAAAATGATAAACAGCAGTGGTCCCAAAACAGATCCTTGTGGTACCCCACTAGTAACTGAACTCCAGGATGAACATTTTCCATCAATCACCATCTTCCGTCTACTTACAGCTAGCCAATTTCTAATCCAAACCAATCACCCTCAATCCCATGCCTCTGTATTTTCTGCAATAGCCTACAGTGGGGAACCTTATCAAGTGCCTTACTGAAATCCATATACACATCAACCGCTTTATCCTCATTCACCTGTTTGGTCACCTTTGCAAAGAACTCAGTAAGGTTTGTGAGGCACAGACTATCCTTCCCAAAACCGTATTGACTGTCCCTAATCAAATTATTCCTTTCTAGATGCAGACCCTCTCTCATACATACACAATCAATTCAAGTCAATACACCCACACCCTCTCAGTCTTATACTCCATCACACTCTCACATTTTACCAAGCATGCGCACACTCTCTCTCACACAAGTCTAAAGGGTGAATTTGCATTTGCAGATATGTTCTATTTTGCTCAAAAAGCGCACAATCTGCAGGCAGTCGATCCATGTATTATACAAATTCCACTTTGGAAATAGAACTAGTCTAACTCCCGATTGGGATACAGACAGACTAGTCCCACACCTTTAATGCATGGTCTGAGCTGTCGCTTTGTTTTTATATAAAACCCTAAGTTATCGAGATTGCGACTTTGTAGTAGTTCGGGGATTTATATATTAATGAACCGAAAGCTGCAATACATTCTAAAAGGAAGAAAAACTTCACAGTAATCTAGGTTTGCTCAATATATCATTTCAGTTGTGTTACACTGTAAACTTTTGCTTAAATTCTGTCTCTCATGGTCCTGCCCCACAGCCACCTGGTGAAGGAGCAGCTAGTGAAAGCTAGTGCAGCTATAGACTATTACCTGATGTGTGATTTTTAACTTTGTCCACCCCAGTTCAACACTGGTTCCTCTACATCAATTCTGGTATGGTAAAACTATCCTGTAAGGACAGATTGAGTAAACTTGGACTGTGTTCTCTGGACTTTAGAAGACTGAGAAGTAATCTCTGTGACATGCTGCCCCTTTGACAAAGTTATTCGGTCCCTTTTTTTTTGAGAGGGGCTGTAAACACAGGAGTTCTGATGTGTCTGGTTTGTATGGGTTTTAGGGACCATTTGATTATAGCTAACAGATATTGCCTGAGGCAGTACTGATAGCATCAAGGGATAGTGGGATAGTACAGGAATACAACTTGGTGGTCATAGATCAGCCATGATTTCGAATTGGGGAGCCTACATAAGGAGCTGAATGACAAACCCCTACTTTTAAGACTCTCCCTGTTTTTTTGCACATTGCATAATCTATTGAATAGTGGAGCAGGCTTGTTAACCAAATATTCAACTTACGTCATAACATTCTAAAAGGCAACATAGTTTTGAGATTAAATAGCATGCAGGTAATTAGAATTACAGAAAAGTAACAGCATAAAAATAGGCCATTTAGCCCATCCTAAATGCAAAGATAGAGAAAAGAACAGCTCCTTTCAACCTATTTCCCTGGTCCATGACACCTCAGATTCCAGCATTTCAGGAGCAGATCCAGGTTCCTTTTAGATAATTTGAGAGTTTCTGCCGTAACTATCAAACAGGGGAGTGGATTCCAGAGACCACCTGCATTCCCTGCTGGTTTGAGGTTGGGGGGGGGGGGGGGGGGGGGGCGGGGGGGAAAGGGGGAGAGAAAAGAGTCCTCCCAGTTTGTCTACTAATCACCTTCAGTCTGTGCCCTCTGGTAACTGACCCCTCTGTTGTGGAAAACAGCTCTTCTCCATTCACTTTCTATCCAAGACCCTCAATTAAGTCAGAAGTCAGCCTCCTTCATTCTGAAGAAAACTCTAGTCTTCCAATCTTTACTCTTAGCTCCAATTTTCATGCCCTAGCAACATTCTTGTAAATCTCCTCTATACTCTCTCTAGACTAATTATATCCTTTCAATGATATGGTGACTAAAACTGTACACAAAGCTTCAGTATTGGCCTAACCAGTGTTTTGTAGTTCCAGCATCATATCCCTGCTTTTGTATTCGATATATTCATGAAGTAAAAAAAAAAGTCCCATATGCCTTCTTTGCTACTTTATCTACTCTGCCCTGCTACTTTCAGAGGCCAACAGAAAAGGTTATTTACTGCCTCTAGCCATGTTGTTAACATCTCATTTATGGTATCCTTACCTGTTTACCCTTCCTATTTGCATAACTTCATTTCTCCAGACTGAATTCCACTTACCACTTGTCCACCTAATCAACCAAAGCATATCAACAAAATCTCCCTAAATTGAGAGAAATCAGAGTTAGGAAGAAAATGCTGATTAGTAGACAGATGGTACTGCAATTGGTGATGGCACGCATTGCTTGCCATTTTTGGTGTAGGTTACAAAATCCAATGAAATGAATAATTTCAAATTAGTCATTCTGAATGGTCCTAGCAGATAAGTTAACAAATTCAAAAGGGGGAGAGAAACAGAGAATGAGGTCAGTTAGCGTGAAATTTGTAGTCAGGAAATTGTAGGAATGTATTAAGATAGCATTAATATCACACTTAAAAAGCATTGTATGGTTAGAACACGTCAATGCGGTTTTACAAAAGGAAATCCTATTTGACTTAGACTTTTGAAGATATAATGTTGGGATTTACAAAAGGCACTTTTTAAGCTCCCATCTATTGAAGATTATCAATGTACAATGCTAAGGGTTTTGACAGGAAGAACGTGGAAAGGATGTCTCCTTTCGGAGAATCAAGATCTATGAATCGTTGCCTTGAAATAAGGTGCCAGCCTTATTCAAGACATAGATAAGAATTAATTTGAGTGGTTGAGGCAGTGGAAGCAGATTCTTTGAATATTAAGGCAGTAGATAGTTTGATAGACTAGGACTGGGGTGAAAGATGATCAGGACTGAACAGAAATATGGAGTAATCAGGTCAGCCATGAGTATCTCGATAGGCAGAGCAGGCTTGAAGAGTCATGTTGCCAACTCCTGTTCCTAATTTATATGTTCATTTAAGGACTCTCACAAAATGTTAGTACGTAAGACAAGAGCTCACGGAGTTGGACATATTGGGCCAATTGACCTGTTTCTGTGCTGTAAGACTATTTACACAAATAGGAGATTGGACATGAAATGGGATATTTTCAAGTTGACAGGATGTAACTTGGGAGTATCATAACTATCAGTACTGGGACATCTGCATTACTCTTTTAAATGATCAATATTGATTGTAAATAGCCAAGTACAAAAAGATATTTGGAATTAATCTGAAAATGCTAAGAATACAGTTATTAAGTGTACTTAAATGGATACGATTTTTTCATCTAATGGAATCAATAGATATAAAGAGAGTAAGGAGGACAGTGCAGATTCAATCTCTCTGATTGGAGCAGATTCTTGGTTCCCAAGTTTATGACATGAGAAGTTCAGCTTCACAGGAATAGAAAATCAGTAATTCCACTGGAAAAAGGAAAAGCAAAACATACTTCATCTTCATTTATATCACTCTTATCGAAAGAAACACCAGAGACACCAAGTTCAAGCTGTGTCTTAACCAATAGCCTGGATGATAGAGGCTTTCCACCCAACTCTCCAATCAGAAGACATTCAAATTGTGCTTCCTCTCTTCCTGATATGACAACCCACCAGCTAAAAAACAACTCAGAGCTTCCCACCAGACCCAATGTTTGATCTGGAACCTGTCAAACAACTTTGTGGGATGTCAGTTACCACATGTTGCTATGCTGAGTGACATGGGGTTTTAGTATTTCCTATACTTTCCATATTTTTAATGCAAGCTGAAAATCAACATGTACAGAATTTGACCGATCTTTACACCAATAATGTGTGGAATATAGGTGGTTAACTTTTACATCACAAATAAGGATAACATTATTTTGAAACAATGCTGATTGAGGTATAGTGACATTTCAGGCAAATTGGTAAACAAATGCTTTGTAATTACTCCCAACTCTTGAAACATAATTCTCCAAATGATTTTATTGATCATTGAATCAGCTGTCACAGAATTAAGACTAAAACTAAAATGTCAATGAGGGAAATGGGAAAAGTGCAAGGTAGGAGCTTGTTGCTAAATACTTATTGAAGAGTTGATTGAAAATGGCAACTTTAAAAAGGATCAAATATTCTCACATAAAAGCCTAAAGCAATGCAAATTACATTTACATGCATCATTATTTAATATTTTACCAAGACAATTTCAAATGGTACAGAAACAGACATTCAAAAGCAATACAGCAAAGATAAGCTGCAGAACACAGCTTTCTGGCCCTAAACACTGATACTTTGGAGTCACCATTAAGACCAAGTGGCCTCGACATTATTTGACCTCTCACTAGCTTGAGGGGGGCAGTGTTACTTTCTAGTGCCACAAAGTGTTGTAGAATCAAGTTTACACATGTTTACTGCAGGTTAAGTTCTGTACAATCAAATTGTAAATACTGAGATTTGTAATTTTACATCAGGTCCTAACCACAGTACAGAAACTCACTGATTTGAGCTCATCAGTAATGCAACAGCAATTACATCATTTATGGGAACTTGCCTCCTGCAAAGCTTAAGACATTTTCACCTCAACAAATACATTACACAGTTAACTCAATAAAATACATTTGGATGAAAGAACTTGACCAATATTGATAGGATCAAGGCAAGTGCAGGTTATAGTCGTAACTCTGCCTCACTTAGAGCAGGTAGGCACCAACACATTCTAATTCCCTGGATAAGCAGCAAATAAAAACAGGAAGGGAAACAGAGGCCTGCTCAGGAAAGGATGTAGAATGTGTAAATAGCCTCTGTTTCAAAAACAAAGTTATCTAGTTCTGTGCACCAAAACAAAAATTCTTAAGTTTTGAAGTCTATCACAGAGTTAATTTATTAGAGAATGGCATGGTGTACAATTGTGAATGGCAGCAATAATTTTCAATCTATTTTCTCAATCTAAACATGGACTGTAATCAAATACTAGTGCTGGAATTTGCTTACGGGCACAATGAAAGAGAAATGTACTCGCACTATGAATGAAAATAGCCTGAACATGTGGCCACCTGGCTAGAAGAACTGACAGCAGTTAAACAGCTCACAGAGCATCTATCTTCTTCCTATTACTTAGAAGCAAGAGATCCCACTTCAGGTATTAAATCCAGTGATTGGGATTCCCTGCCCATGTTGTCCAGCAAGAGACTACCATCATAAGTGACAGCATCTTGCTGATCAATGAGTAATTCCTAATGTTTCATGAAAATCCATTTAGTGTAAAACTCATTACACGATCTGAAGCATCAGTATAGACCTCAGCACAAACATCACTGATGCAAACACTCCATAAAGATCAGTACATAGTGACTTCATTGGGCCCCATGCATTTTGAGGATAGGAGCAGAGATTTCATTCCACGTGGTCATAAGCAAATTGCGTGCTCTCTCAGTTAAGTCCGGCACATTGTCTGTTGTCATGCCTCGAGTTTCCATTGGAGGAAGAATCTGAACGATACACTTTCCTGGGAATAAAGAAAAGTCATAGAACATTCATTACTGCCACCCACTTCAGAGAGAGAGTGCGTGTGCGTGTTGGTGGGATAGAGAAGAGAAAGTGGGGTGCCCCATTTATAGTTGGGAGGAAATAGAGGGTCAATTTATCCCATAAATGTTTTTGTCTTTAAACATTAATCCAATTTTCTTCCAGGCAATGCATCCCAAATCATTGAACAAATTGCTATGTTTACACATTAGAACAAAGAAAAGTACAGCACAGATGGCCCATGATGTTGTGCCGAGGTTTAATCCTAATGTAAAATATAGTAACTTAACCTACGCACCCCTCAACTCACTGCTGTCCATGTGCATGTCCTACAGTCGCTTAAATGATCCCAAAGACTCTGCTTCCACCACCACAGCTGGCAATGCATTCCATGTATTCACAACTCTCTGCGGAAAGAACCGACCTCTGATGCCTCCTTTATACCTACATTACTCAATTCTACAATGCTAAGAACTCTTACTAAGCAGCCAGTTATTTTTAAACATGTCAAAAGACTACACTCAACAAAAGGGCTCAACTGTGGTTATTCAGTGATAAAAATAGATTGAAGAGTCAGGATGACCCAGCTCTTAAACAAAGAAACTTTGATACAAATAAACTGAATCATTTTTTTTACAAGGTTATGGAAGAAATCAAGGAAGTAGGATTGAAAATCATTAAGGCCACAACTCATTGGATGCATAAAACCATTTGTGAAAAATTAAGGGGAAGGAGTAAGAACATAGGCTAAATCAAAATAGTCGACTGCACCAACAGGGTGGTGCATGTTTCCAGTTAATGAGAAAGGCATATATGTAGACGACTTGACAAGAAGAGCACCATTCTACAGAAAAGTTGACAAGTTTAGAAACATACCGGAGGTAAATCTTTTCTCTGCCCTGTTGTAGAAGTCATTGTAAGAGGAGAACACCACTGGAATAATTGGAACCTGAAACACAACAAACCTGATTAAACAAAATTCAATAATTGTGGTCGGGATTGTTGTAAATCCCCATCAGGATCAACTTTTACAAGGCTAACAATCACCCAACTTTCCTGAAATGTAACATCTCCAAAGTAAAAGCTAAAGTAAAGAGTCACACTTGCAATTTTAAAAATCACCAAATGGCAGCAAGTTCTTTCGTTTCAAAGCGGTCTCTCAATTAAACTGGAAAGACAGAGCAATTGATTTCAGATTACAAGGCAAGTAACAGTTCGGAAGCATCATTTGGAGATGCCAGTGTTAGACTGGGGTGTACAAACTTAAAAATCTCACAACACCAGGTTCTAGTCCAACAGGTTTAATTGGAAGCACACCAGCTTTCTGAGCACTGCTCCTTCGTCAGGTGGTTGTGGAGTGCACAATTGTAAGACAGAATTTATAGCAAAAGTTTATAGTGTGATGTAACTGAAATTATACATTGAAAAATACCTTATTTGTTAATTCTCTCATCTGTTAGAATGACCATGTTAGTTTCACTTCTTTCATACGTAAATCACAAATTCTTTTTTTAAAAATTTACATTCTCAGGTGAACAATTGGTGTCAGCCCAGATAATGTATTGAAGGTGTTAGCCCCCTGTGTGCTGCTGTCTGTGCCATATTGTTTAGACTGATTCTAATCTAAAAAAATGAATTAATTGAATCTTCCATGGATTCATGCAGTTTTTGAGCAAAGTACAGTGTAACTCTGCAAGAGTTACATGCAGAGTAACTTGCAGTTATATTGTACTTTGCTCAAAAAACTGCACAAATCCATGCATGACTCCACCAACTCACCCCCTAGATCAGATTCGGTCTAAATACCACGGCACAGACAGCTGCACAGTGGGGACCAACATCCCCAACACACCATCCGGGCCAACACCAACTGCTAAAGTGCACCCAAGAATGCAACTTCCAAAAAAAGTTCTGTGATTTACACACGAAAGAAGTGAAACCAACATGGCCAGTCCAACAAACGAGAGAACCAACAAACAACCAAGATACCCCCTCAATGCATAACCTCAGCCACATCACACCACACAGCCCTGCTACAAGCTGCGTTCCACAACTGTGCTCTCCACAACCACCCGACGAAGGAGCAGCGCCACCAATCAAACCTGCTGGACCACAACCTGGTGTTGCGATTTTGTGAAAATAACCTTTACAAACCTAGAATTTCTATTTACCCATCCAAAAAAAATTATGCTTCTGTACAGAAGAGTAGTTTCAAATTAGCAGGATGCATTGAGTGGTGTGCCACAGCGATCAGTGTTGAAGTCTCAATTATTCACAATTTAACAATCCTTACTCAATGTGTAGGTAGGCTGACTCGAGGGGAGGCCATATTGGATTTGGTGCTTGGCAATGAACTATGCCAGGTGTCTGATTTCTTGGTGACAGCGCATTTCGATGATCATGATCACAACTCCCTGATCTTTACTATAACTCATGGAGAGGGATCGGAGTAGATGGTATGGGAAAGTATTTAATTGGGGCAGGGGGAATTACAATGCAGGAACTGGGGCATGTAAGTTGGGAACAGATGTTCTCAGGAAAATGCATGACAAATGTGGAGGCTGTTTGGGGGCACTTAGAGTCATAGAGATGTACAGCATGGAAACAGACCCTTTGGTCCAACCCGTCCATGCCGACCAGATATCCCAACCCAATCTAGTCCCACCTGCCAGCACCCGACCCATATCCCTCCAAACCCTTCCTATTCATATATCCATCCAAATGCCTCTTAAATGTTGCAATTGTACTTGCTGGATAGATTTGTCCCACTGAGATAGGGAGGGATGGTAGGCTGAAAGAACCTTGGATGACAAGGGATGTGGAACATATGGTCAAGAGGAAGGAGGAGGAAACTTAAGGTTGAGGAAGCAAGGATCATACAGGGCTCTAGAGGTATCCAGGAAGGAACTGAAGAATGGACTTAGGAAAGCCAGAAGGGGACATGAAAAAGCTTTAGTGGGTAGGATTAAGGAAAACCCTAAAGCATTCTACACTTGTAAGGAATAAGAGGATGGCCAGATGGAGGGTAGGGTTGATCAGAGATAGTAGAGGGAACTTGTGCCTGGAGTTGGAGGAGGGAGAGCAGGTCCTTAATGAATACTTTGCTTCAGTATTCACTAGTGAGGGGGACCTTGATGTTTGTGAAGACAGTGTGAAACTGGCTAATATGCTGGAACAGGTTGACGTTTAAGAGGAGGATGTGCTGAAAATTTTGAACAACAAAGACAGATAAGTGCCCTGGGCCAGACGAGACTTACCCAAGGTTACTACAGGAAGTGAGGGAAGAGATTGCTGCACCTTTGATGATGATTTTTGCGTCCTCACTGGAGTAGTGCCAGTTGATTGGAGGGTGGCAAATGTTACTCCCTTGTTCAAGAAAGGGAATGGGGACAATCCTGGGAATTACAGACCTATCAGTCTTACATCGGTGATGGGCAAATTATTGGAGAGGATTCTGAGACAGGGTGTATATTTACTTGGAAAACCAGAGCTTGATTAGAGATAGTCAGCATGGCTTTGAGAGAGGCAGGTCATGCGTCACAATCTTACTGAATTCTTTGAGGATGTGACAAAATACATTAATGAAGCAGTGGATGTGGTGTAAATGGATTTTAGCAAGGCGTTTGATAAGGTTCATTCAGAAAGTAAGGAAGCATAGGATACAGGAAAATTTCGCTGTCTGGATACAGAATTGGCTAGCTCATAGTAAACAGAGTGGTAGTAGATGGAAAGTATTCAGCTTGGAGCTTGTTGACTAGTGCTGTTCCGCAAGGATCTGTTCTTGGACCTCTGCTCTTTGCGATTTTTATAAATGACTGGATGACAAAGTGGAAGGGTGGGTTAGTAAGTTTGCCAATGACACAAAGGTTGGCGGAGTGGTGGATAGTGTGGAGGGTTGTTGGAGATTGCAACGGGACATTGACAGGATGCAGAACTGGGCTGAGAAGTGCCAGATGGAGTTCAACCTGGAAAAGTGCAAAGTGTTTCATTCTGGAAGGTCGAATTTGAATACAGAATACAGGGTTAAAGGCAGGATTCTTGGCAGTATGGAAGAACAACAAGATCTTGGGGTCCTTATCCATAGATCCCTCAAAGTTGCCACCCAAATTCATAGAGTTGTTAAGAAGGCGTATGGGGTGTTGACTTTCATTCGGGGGAAAGAGTTTAAGAATCGTGAGGTTATGCTGCAGCTCAATAGAGCCCTGGTTAGACCACACTGGGAATATTGTGTTCAGTTCTGGTCACCTCATTACAGGTGTGGAAGCTTTAGAGTATAGAACAGATTAAATTTACCAGGATGCTGACTGGACTGGAGTGCATGTTTTATGAAGAAAGGTTGAGGGAGCTAGGGCTTTTCTCATTGGAGTGAAAGAGGATGAGAGGTCACTTGACAGAGGTATACAAGATGATGAGAATCATAGAGAGTGGACAGCCAGAGACTTTTTTCCCAGGACAGAAGCGGTTATCACCAGGGGGCATAATTTTAAGATGTTTGGAGGGGGGGGGTTTAGGGGAAATGTCAGAGGTAGCTTCTTTCCACAAATGGTGGAATGCATTGCCAGCAGTGGTAGTGAGTCAGAGACATTAGGGATATTTAAGCGACTTTTGGATAAGCACATGGAAGATAGTACAATGAACGGTATGTAGCTTGGCTTGATCTTAGAGTAGGATAAAAGGTTGGCACAACATTGAGGGCCAAAGAGGCTATATTGTTCTATGCTCTAACAAGGGCCAACCTCTTGCGAAATTTTCATGACAATAAAGATAGGTTAGTAAGTTAACTAGCGAAAAGGACAGAGTTTGCAAATGGTTATATAGTTTGTTTAAATGAGGGAGCATAAATTTGGTACAGGGTCAAACACAGGAAAATGTGAACTCGCAAGAAAAATAGAAATGGGTGTCAGATCTTGCGGTTGGAGAGCATTTTTGTGATAGTGACTGCAACTGCCTCACATTCTACATAGCTATGGAGGAGAGAAGCAGGCACAATGGGAGGATATTTAATTGGGGAAAAGGAAACTATGATGCTATCAGACGTGAGTTGGGAAGCATGGACTGGGAGCATTTGTTCCATGGAAAAGGCAGGTGGAGACTGTTTAAGGAACAGTTGTTGCGAATGATGCATAAATGAGACAGGCAAGATGGGGTAAGATAAAGGAACCTTGGATGATGAGAGTGGAGGAGCTTCTTGTCAAAAGAAAGGAGGCAGCTTACATAAGGTGGAGGAAGCAAGGGTCTTGCTCAGCTCTAGAGGATTACAGGCAGGCGAGGAAGGAGCTCAAAAATGGTCTGAGGAGAGCCAGGAGAGGGCACAAAAAAGGCTTGACAGGAAGGATTAGGGAGAATCCAAAGGCGTTTTACACGTATGTGAGGAATAAGAGAATGATCAAAGAAAGAATAGGGCCGATCAGGGATAGCATAGGGAACTTGTGCATAGGGTCTGAGGTGGTAGGGGAAGCCCTAGATGAGTATTTTGCTTCTGTCTTTAGTAAAGAAAAGGACCTTGTCTTGTAGTGAATGAAACCACTGAGGAGCAGGTGTGCATGCTGGAATAGATAGAGATTGAGGAAGCTGATGTGCTGAAAATTCTGACAAACATTAAGATTGACAAGTCGCCAGGGCCAGACCAGATTTGTCCTCGGCTGCTTTGGGAAGCGAGAAATGTGACTGCTTCGCCACTTGTGACGATCTTTGCATCCTCGCTCTCCACCAGAGTCAAACCTGAGGACTGGAGGGAGGCAAATGTAATTCCTCCCTTCAAGAAAGGAAATAGGGAAATGCCCGGCATTTACAGACCAATCAGTCTCACGTCTGTCGTCTGCAAGGTGTTAGAAAGGATTCTGAGGGATAGGATTTATGACCATTGATTAAATGTAGTCAGCACAGCTTTGCGGGGGACAGGTCATGCCTCACAAATCTTATTGAGTTCTTTGAGGATGTTACTAGACAAGTTGATGAGGGTCAAGCGATGAACGTTTGTGTATATGGACTTCAGTAAGGCATTTGATAAGGTTCCCCATGGCAGGCTCATTCAGAAGGTTAGGAGGAATGAGATACAGGAAAATTTAGCTGTCTGGATCCAGAATTGGCTGGTCGACAGAAGACAGTGAGTGGTAGTGGAAGGAAAATATTCTGCCTGGAAGTCAGTGGTGAGTGGTGTTCCACAGGGCTCTGTTCTTGGGCCTCTACTCTTTGTAATTTTTATTAATGAATTGGATGAGGAGATTGAAGGATGGGTTAGCAAGTTTGCAGACGACACAAAGGTTGGAGGTGTCATTGACAGTATAGAGGACTGTTGTAGGCTGCAACGTGACATTGACAGGATGCGGAGATGGGCTGAGAGGTGGCAGATGGAGTTCAGCCTAGATAAATGTGAACTGATGCATTTTGGAAGGTCAAACTTGAACGTTGAGTACAGGATTAAAGACAGGATTCTTGGCAGTGTGGAGGAACAGCGGGATCTTGGTGTGCAGGTACATAGATCCCTTAAAATGGCCACCCAAGTGGACAGGGTTATTAAGAAAGCATATGGTATTTTGGCTTTCATTAACAGGGGAACTGAGTTTAAGAACCATGAGATCTTGTTGCAGCTCTATAAAACTTTGGTTAGACCGCATTTGGAATACTGTGTCTAGTTCTGGTCGTCCTATTATAGGAAAGATGTGGATGTTTTGGAGAGGGTTCAGAGGAGGTTTACCAGGATGCTGCCTGGAATGGAGGGCTTATCTTACGAAGAGAGGTTGACTGAGCTCGGACTTTTCTCATTGGAAAAAAGGAAGAAAGAGAGGGGACCTAATTGAGGTGTACAAGATAATGAGGGGCATAGATAAGAGTTGATAGCCAGAGAGTTTTTTCCCCAGGGCAGAAATTGTTAACACGAGGGATCATAGTTTTAACCTGTTTGGCGGAAAGTACAGAGGGGATGTCAGAGGCAGGTTCTTTACGCAGAGAGTTGAGAGAGCATGGAATGAGTTGTCAGCAGCAGTTGTGGAAGCGAGGTCATTGGGGATATTTAAGAGACTGCTGGACATGCATATGGTCACAGAAATTGGAGGGTTTGTACATGAAGTTTACCTTACATGAGGATCAATGGTCAGCACAACATCATGGGCTGAAGAGCCTATTCTGTGCTGTACTGTTCTATGTTCTAAAGCAGAAAGATTGTAGAATTCTAAGGTATACATGGTGCCCTAGTAGATGAATGACAAAAGATTACTTTGCTAGTACAGAAGGTGATTAGGAATACAAATGGAATGTTGCTGGTTATTGCAAGGGGAACGGTGTGTAGAAATATACATTTGAGAGTGTGGTGCTGGAAAAGCACAGCAGATCAGGCAGCATCCAAGGGACAGGAGAGTCGACGTTTCAAACAAAAGCCCTTCATCAAAAGTCGAGGTGGGGGAATAGGGTGGAATGATAGCTTTAGATGGAATAAATGTGATAACAAGAAATGATCTAGGATTGAAAGATGCAGTATCCATGAGTGGAGGTAAGAAATAACAAAGGGAAGATAACACTGGTTGGAGTGATCAATAGGGCCTCTAATAGTTACCATTCTGTAGAAAAGAGAATAAATCAGGGGATAACTGGTGGCACTAAAAAGAGTTAAATCTTCATATAGATTGGCAAAATTAAATTGACAGAGGCAGTGACAAGATTGTTTAAATGGTATCCCTAGAAAACAGTGACCATAGGCAGATTTTCAGTTTGCGAGTAAGAAACCTGGGTCAGAAACAACTGTTCTAAACTTAAATAAGGGATGAGGATAGAGTAACCTGGAATGGACTGGGGAAGGGGTTTCGCTCAAAAGACAGTTGAGGTTCAGCAGTTGACATTTTTAAAAGTTCATGACTCTCAAAGATATATAAACAACCATTGTTAACCAAGCAAGTTAAGGATAGCTTCAAACTGAAAGAGAAATCACAATGTGGCAACGGTTTGGATAAGCCAGAGTATTGGGCAATTTTTAAAAAACAAGATAACTACAAAAAGAGGGAAAATAAACTTGAGGGCAAACTTGCAAGTCATAGCAAGATGGGCAGCAAGAGCTTCTTCAAATATAATGGAGGGGAGTGAGGGGCCTAACTGAACATAGGCACCTAAGATAGAGGCTGGGGAAATCAAAGGGAATCAGGACACAGCAGAGCAACTGAATGAGCACTGTGCTGTTTCACAGTAGAAGACACTAGAGAGGAAATAAACAATTATCACTCAAGAAAGAGTACCAGAGAAATTAATTGGGCTAAAAACCAGTTGGTCTCTTGTACCTGATGGGCTGCATCTTAGAATTTTCAAGCAAGTAGCTACACAGACAGTGCTGCACTGACAGTAATCTTCCAGAATTCTTGGATTCTGGAGAAGTCCCAAGGGTTCAGAAAAGGTTTACAAGGATGTTGCCCGGGTTGGAGGATTTGAGCTATAGGGAGAGGCTGAACAGGCTGGGGCTGTTTTCTTTGGAGCGTCGGAGGCTGAAGGGTGACCTTTTAGAGGTTTACAAAATTATGAGGGGCATGGATAGGGTAAATAGGCAAAATCTTTTCCCTGGAGCCGGGGAGTCCAGAACTAGAAGGCATAGGTTTAGGGTGAGAGGGGAAAGATATAAGAGGGGCAACATTTTCACGCAGAGAGTGGTACATGTATGGAATGAGCTGCCAGAGGAAGTGGTGGAGGCTGGTACAATTGCCACATTTAAGAGGCATTTGGATGGGTATATGAATAGGAAGGGTTTGGAGGGATATGGGCCGGGTGCTAGCAGGTGGGATTAGATTGGGTTGGAGTATCTGGTCGCATTGGACGGGTTGGACTGAAGGGTCTGTTCCCATGCTGTAAATCTCTACAACTCTATGACTGAAAGAGCTGCCAATGTAAAACCCTTAACTCAAAGATGGAGGGAGCCAAGAAATATATAGGTAAACATAGGCTAGTAAGCTTAACATTAAAGAAAATGTTGCCGTCTACATAAAGAGTGTAATATAAGAGCATTTAGAAATATATAATATAACCAAACAGAGTCAGCATAGTTTTGTGAAGGGGAAATCATGCCCGACAAATTATGAGCATTCTGAGGAGTTAACAAGCAGTAAAGGTAAAGGGAATCAGAAGATTCAATATATTTGAATTTCCAAAAGGCATGCAAGGTATATATGTCAGTTATTTAATAATACCCTGTGGTGCTGGTGTAGTATATTAGCAAGACGACAGAGCTGGGAAAAGGGGGGATTCTCAGAATGGCAACCTGCTAGTGGAGTGTCACAGGGATCAGTATTGGGACCACAAACAACTTGGATGCAGAAAGCGAATGTACTATCACCAAGTTCGGGGATGACAAAAACCTGTGGGAAGACAAATGGTGAAGGTGACATGATGATCTTCACAGGGATATAGACAGATGAAAAGAGTGTGCAAAAACTTCACAAATAGAATGTAAGTGAAGAAGTGAGATTTTGAACTTTGACACAAACAACAGTGGAACTGAATATGAATTAAGTGAAGGAAGTCTAAGGAAGCTACTGCACAGAGGGATCTGGTAGTGCTCGAACACAAGCCACAAAACACTAGCACACAATTTGTGGGTAAAATGGAAGGTAAACAAAGTGTTGGCCTTTTTATTTCAAACAAATGGAGTATTTCTTTTTTTAAAATCGCAAAATCGTGATAAAACTGTATCAGGCACTAGTTCAACCATGTTGGAAATAAAAAAATCTGCAGATGCTGGAATCCAAAGTAGACAGGCAGGAAGCTGGAAGAACACAGCAAGCCATGCATCAGCTGTAACCTTTCTTCAGGACTGAGTATGGGTGTGAGGAGAGATGCAGAAAAAGGGGGAGGGGGGGGGGCAGGGTGGTGATGGGGAATAGGTGAAAACAGGTAGACGGTACGATCTGGTTGGTCAATGGGAGGAACAAATCCGGTTGGTGGCAGGGAGTAATGGAAGCGAGGGGGAGGGGCTGGGAAGGGAGTCAGGAGATGGGGAAGGAAGTTGTTTGAAATTGGAGAACTCTATGTTGAGTCCTCTGGGCTGTAGGGTGCCCAGGCGAAAGATAAGGTGTTATTCCTCCAATAGGAGCTCCCTCCCTCACCCTCCCTTCCAATGCTCACTGCCACCAACCTGATCCATTTCTCCCATTGACCAACCAGGTTGTACCCTCTACCTGTTTCACCACCCTGCCCCCACCTCCCCCTTTATCTGCAGCTCCACACCCCCCCCCACCCAGTCCTGAAGGTTTACACCTGAAACATCGACTTCTGCACTCCCTGATGCTGCTGGCTTACTATGTTCTTCTAGCCTCCTTCCTAACTACACTGGTTAGACCACAGCTGAAATACTATAAATTGTTTTTGCATTAGAGACAGTCCAGAGAAGGTTCATTGGCCTGTCCCAGATATAGAGGTATGATAAGAGGTTGAGCCTGTACTCATTGGACTATAAGATGTGACCTTAAGAAACAACAATTCTTAAGGGATGCTGCGGAGAGCTCACCTTCCCTTGTGGTACAGCCTAGGACCAGAATCTCAGAATAAGGAATTGCACACTTAAGACAGAGATGAGGAAGGATGACTTCTCTCATAGGGTAGTGAATTTTGGAAGTCTTTATTACAGGGGGATGTTGATGCTGGGTTATTATGTATATTCAAGGCTGAGATAGAAAGATTCATAATCAAAGGTTATGGAGAAAAGGCACATGAACAGCACTATTTGCTTGCTGAGAGAAGCACAGACTAAACCCAGAGAATACTCTATTGTAGCTGGGTGCTATAAGGTTACAGCATACAGACGAGGAGAGATTCTTGCACACTCCATAGATTTGCCCAACACTGCACCATCATCTGTAGACACTGCTTCTATTTGAGTTAATATAACATTTGCACATTTTAACTGATCTTACCTGTGCCTGTATGGCTAAGTGGAAAGCTCCTCGTTTAAATGGCAACATATTACCATCATGATTTCTGGTTCCTTCTGGAAACACCCACAATCTGATCTGTAGGGAAACAGGTGACATCAGAGTATTGTCAAGCTAAACATGAAAAGTATAACCTTAAAATAGGTTTATTAGCCAATAGTACCTACAAACAAGGTTAAAAATTCCATTAAATTCCCCAACCAGAATGCTGCATATATTGTTTCCTCTATTATAATTTCTGGAAAAAGATAATTGAACTAAAATATTAACTTTTCCTCACAGACAGCACAATCCATGTATTTTCAACACTGGCAATGCTTTTCTTTTGTACTTATCTAGAAATTTTCTTCAGTTACAGCACAAAACTAATATATGAAAGCCTGTACCAGGACTGTACTTTTCTTTTGAAACACAAAGAAAAACAGTTCCCAATGACAGCACAATGTCCCAAAGCACATTATAAATGAGAGGAAAACCCTCAAAAATTTGCTATTTGGAGGACAGTCAAGACATTGGGACAGCTTCCCTGGAGCAGAGATCAAAAAGGTATTTGAGATTTAAATGTAGCTTTATAAACCCCACAAGGAAAGGTAAATTCCATCATTTGGGATGCTAGTACTAAGTTTTATGAAGCAGAGAGATAATAAGAGTTACAAAACAGACATTGCTGGAAAAGCTCAGCAGGCCTGACAGCATCTGTGAAAGGAAGATAAAGTTAACATTTCAGGTCCAGTGACCCCTTCCTCAGAACTGATGGTAGCTAGGAAAATGTTGGTTTATATGCAGAAGAGAGGGGGGGGAGAGAGGAGGAGGTGGTGGTAAGGAGTAAATAATAGACCATAAGACATAGGAGCAGAAAATAGACTATTCAGCCCATCCACTCTGCTCCACCATTCAATCATGGCTGATATGTTTCTCAACTCTATTCTCCCACTATCTCCCCGTAACCTTTGATACTCAAGAACCTCAGTCTTAAATATACTCAATGACCTGGCCTCCACAGCCTTCTGTGGCAATGAATGCCATAGATTCCCCACTCTCTGGCTGAAGAAGTTTCTCCTTATCTCTGCTCTAAAAGGTCTTCCCTTTGCTTTAAAGGAAGGGAACATTCTGAATGGGAACATCTTTCCCAATTCTACTTTGTCCAGGTCTTTCAGGATTCTGTATGTTTGAATTAATTACCCCTTCATCCTTCTAAACTCCATTGAGTACATACCCAGAGTCTTCAAACGTTCCTCATATGTTAAGCTTTTCATTCCTGGGACCATTCTCATGAACCTCCTCTGAACACGCTCCAGGGCCAGTACATTCTTCCAGAGATATGGGGGTCCAAAACTGAGCACAAATCTCCAAATGTGGTCTGACCACAGCCTTATAAAGCCTCAGAAGTACATCCCTGCTTTTATATTTAAGTCCTCTCAAAATAAATGCCATCATTGCATTTGCCTTCCTAATTATTGACTCAACCTGCAAGTTTACCTTGACAGAATCCTGGATTAGAACTCCCAAGTCTCTTTGCACTTCACACTTGAGGATTTTCTCCCCATTTAGAAAATAGCCCATGCCTGTACGCTTCCTTTCAAAGTGCATGACTTTCTCACGTTGTATTCCATCTGCTACATCTTTGCCCACTCTCCTAACCTGTCCAAATCCTTCTGCAGCCTCCCCGGCATCTCAATGTTACCTCAACCTATCTTTGTATCATCTGCAAACTTAACCAGAATGCCTTAAGTTCCGTCATCCAGATTGTTAATGTATAAGTGAAAAGTTGTGGTCCCAACACTGAGCCTTGGAGAATTAGTCATTGGTTGCCATCCTGAGAAGGGCACTTTTATCCCCACTCTCTGCTGTCAGACAGCCAAGCTTCCATCCATGCTAGCACCCTGCCTCTATGGGTTCTTAGTTTACTCAGTAGCCTCTTGTGTGGCAATTTGTCAAAGGCCTTCTTGAAATCCAGGTAGATAACATCCACAGCCTGTCCTTGGTCTAACATGCTCGTTACTTCCTCAAAGAATTCTAGCAGATTCGTCAGGCATGACCCCCCCCTTGGCGAAACCATGCTGACTTTGCCCTATTCCAAATACTCAGACATCTCATCTTTCACAACGGATTCCACAATCTTACCCATGACTGAGGTTAGGCTAATCAGTCCATAATTTTCTGTCTTTTGCCTTACTCCCTTTTGAAATAGTGGTGTCACATTATCGATTTTCCAATCCTCTGGGACCCTCCCTGATTCAAGAGATTCCTGAAAGATCACTGCTAATGCCTCCATTATCTCTTCAGCTATCTCCCTTAGGTCTAGATTAGAATGGTGCTGGAAAAGCACAGCAGTTCAGACAGCATCCGAGCAGTAAAAATCGGTGTTTCGATAAAAGCCCTTCATCAGGAATCATTTTGGGCTTTTGCCCAAAACATCGGTGTTACTGCTCCTCAGATGCTGCCTGACCTGCTGTGCTTTTCCAACACCATTCTAATCTAGACTCTGGTTTCCAGCATCTACAGTCATTGTTTTTACCCATCTCCCTTAGGTAAAAACAATGACTGCAGATGCTGGAAACCAGATTCTGGATTAGTGGTGCTGGAAGAGCACAGCAGTTCAGGCAGCATCCGAGGAGCAGTAAAATCGACATTTCAGGCAAAAGCCCTTCATCAGGAATAAAGGCAGAGAGCCTGAAGCGTGGAGAGATAAGCTAAAGGAGGGTGGGGGTGGGGAGAAAGTAGCATAGAGTACAATGGGTGAGTGGGGGAGGGGATGAAGGTGATAGATCTGGGGCGGAGGGGGTGGAGGATGGAGTGGATAGGTAGGTGGAAAAGAGGATAGGCAGGTAGGACAAGTCATGGGGACAGTGGTGAGTTGGAAGCTTGGAACTAGGGTGAGTTGCAGGAAGGGGAAAATGAGGAAACTGCTGAAGTCCACATTGATGTCCTGGGGTTGAAGTGTTCCAAGGCGGAAGATGAGGCGTTCTTCCTCCAGGCGGTGGTGAGGGAGTGGCGACATTTCCGCCTTCGCATAAACCAAATCATCCACCGACATTTCTGCCACCTCCAAAAGGACCCCACCACCAGGGATATATTTCCCTTCCCACCCCTTTCCGCAAAGACTGTTCCCTCTGTGACTACCTGGTCAGGTCCACACTCCCCCTACAACCCACCCTCCCATCCTTGCACTTTCCCCTGCCACCGCAGGAACTGTAAAACCTGCGCCCACACCTCCTCCCTCACCTCCATCCAAGGCCCTAAAGGAGCCTTCCACATCCAAAGTTTTACCTGCACATCCACTAATATCATTTATTGTATCCGTTGCTCCCGATGTGGTCTCCGCTACATTGGGGAGACTGGACGCCTCCTAACAGAGCGCTTTAGGGAACATCTCCGGGACACCCACACCAATCAACCACACTGCCCTGTGGCCCAACATTTCAACTCCCCCTCCCACTCTGCCGAGGACACGGAGGTCCTGGGCCTCCTTCATCACCGCTCCCTTACCACCAGACGCCTGGAGGAAGAATGCCTCATCTTCCACCTCTGATGCCCTGGGTTTGAAGTGTTCAATGTGGACTTCAGCAGTTCCCACATTTCCCCTTCCCTCACCTCACCAGAGTTCCAAACTTCTAGCTCAGCACTGTCCCCTTGACTTGTCCTACCTACCTTCTTTTCGACCTATCCACTCCACCCTCCCCCCACCCCATCACCTTCATCCCCTCCCCCACTCACCTATTGTACTCTATGCTATTTTCTCCCCACCCCCACCCTCCTCTAGCTTATCTCTCCACGCTTCAGGCTCTCTGCCTTTATTCCTGAGAAGGGCTTTTGCCTGAAACATTGATTTTACTGCTCCTCGGATGCTGCCTGAACTGCTGTGCTCTTCCAGCACCACTAATCCAGATATCTCCCTTAGGTAAAAACAATGACTGCAGATGCTGAAAATCAAATACTGGATTAGTGGTGCTGGAAGAGCACAGCAGTTCAGGCAGCATCCAACGAGCAGCGAAATCAACGTTTCGGGCAAAAGCCCTTCATCAGGAATAAAGGCAGTGAGCCTGCAGCATGGAGAGATAAGCTAGAGGAGGGTGGGGGTGGGGAGAGAGTAGCATAGAGTACAATGGGTGAGTGGGGGAGGAGATGAAGGTGATAGGTCAAGGAGGAGAGGGTGGAGTGGATAGGTGGAAAAGAGGATAGGCAGGTTGGACAAGTCAAGGAGTCAGTAACTGAGCTGGAAGTTTGAAACTAGGATGAGGTGGGGGAAGGGGAAATGAGGAAGCTGTTGAAGTCCACATTGATGCCCTGGGGTTGAAGTGTTCCGAGGCGGAAGATGAGGCGTTCTTCCTCCAGGCGTCTGGTGGTGAGGGAGCGGCGGTGAAGGAGGCCCAGAACCTCCATGTCCTCGGCAGAGTGGGAGGGGGAGTTGAAATGTTGGGCCACGGGGCGGTTTGGTTGATTGGTGCGGGTGTCTCAGAGATGTTCCCTAAAGCGCTCTGCTAGGAGGCGCCCAGCCTCCCCAATATAGAGGAGACCACATCGGGAGCAACGGATACAATAAATGATATTGGTGGATGTGCAGGTGAAACTTTGATGGATGTGGAAGGCTCCTTTAGGGCCTTGGATAGAGGTGAGGGAGGAGGTGTGGGCACAGGTTTTACAGTGCCTAGTAAAAGGTCCAGGTAAAGTGCTACTTCAGCTGGAAGGTAAAGTTTGGGCCCTTGGATACTGGCCCTCAGCACCTTCCCCTGCAACCGCAGAAGGTGTAACATTTGCCCATTTGCCTCCTCCCTCCTCAGTAATCAAGGGGCCAAATATAACTTCCAGCTGAAGCAGCACTTTATCTGTACTTCTCACAATCCAGTCTACTGCTTGGGGAAACCCACAAAGACTACCCTGAGCTTCAGTTGCCTGCCACTTTAACGCCACCCTGTTTCCTGGGCAACATGCCTCTCTCAGGAGCTCTCTCAGCAAAGCTCAGCGCAAGCTGGGAGAACACCACCTTATTTTTCATGCGGGGACTCTGCAGCCCTCTGGTCTCAATATGGAGTTTAATAATTTTAGGGCCTGAACTCCCCCATGTCCTAGCCCCCTACCACATGCACCAGACCTTGTTATTACAGTCGGTTCTTACACACTACCCATTGTTAGCCACTAACAGCCTCCATTAACAGTTATTCACCCTCCCAGTATGATCATTTTTGTTTCTGATTTACAGCATCTGCAGTTCTTTGGTTTTTGTTTTTAGATAATAATGAGTTTTTTTTAAAAGATTCTGTCTTGTTGGACATGGTCATTGCCTGGCATTTGTGCAATGTGGATATTGTCCGTGCTTGATGCATGTCAACAAGCACTGCTTCAGTATCTGAGGAACTGCAAGTGGTACTGAATAAACACTCATAGAACATAGAACAATACAGCACAGAACAGGCCCTTCGGCCCACGATGTTGTGCCGAACTTCTATCCTAGATTAAGCACCCATCCATGTACCTATCCAAATGCCGCTTAAAGGTCGCCAATGAATCTGACTATACCACTCCCACGGGCAGCGCATTCCATGCCCCCACCACTCTCTGGGTAAAGAACCCACCCCTGACATCTCCCCTATACCTTCCACCCTTCACCTTAAATTTATGTCCCCTTGTAACACTCTGTTGTACCCGGGGAAAAAGTTTCTGACTGTCTACTCTATCTATTCCTCTGATCATCTTATAAACCTCTATCAAGTCACCCCTCATCCTTCGCCGTTCCAACGAGAAAAGGCCGAGAACTCTCAACCTATCCTCGTACGACCTACTCTCCATTCCAGGCAACATCCTGGTAAATCTTCTCTGCACCCTCTCCAAAGCTTCCACATCTTTCCTAAAGTGAGGCGACCAGAACTGCACACAGTACTCCAAATGTGGCCTAACCAAAGTCCTGTACAGCTGCAACATCACCTCACGACTCTTGAATTCAATCCCTCTGCTAATGAACGATAATACTCCATAGGCCTTCTTACAAACTCTATCCACCTGAGTGGCAACCTTCAAAGATCTATGTACATAGACCCCAAGATCCCTCTGTTCCTCCACCTGACCAAGAACCCTACCATTAACCCTGTATTCCGCATTCTTATTTGTTCTTCCAAAATGGACCACCTCACACTTGGCAGGGTTGAACTCCATCTGCCACTCCTCAGCCCAGCTCTGCATCATATCTAAGTCCCTCTGCAGCCGACAACAGCCCTCCTCACTGTCCACAACTCCACCTATCTTTGTATCATCTGCAAATTTACTGACCCACCCTTCGACTCCCTCATCTAAGTCATTAATAAAAATTACAAACAGCAGAGGACCCAGAACTGATCCCTGCGGAACTCCACTTGTAACTGGACTCTATGCTGAATATTTACCATCTACCACCACTCTCTGACTTCGACCGGTTAGCCAGTTTTCTATCCAATTGGCCAAATTTCCCTCTATCCCATGCCTCCTGACTTTCCGCATAAGCCTACCATGGGGAACCTTATCAAATGCCTTACTAAAATCCATGTACACTACATCCACTGCTCTACCCTCCTCCACATGCTTGGTCACCTCCTCGAAGAATTCAATAAGACTTGTAAGGCAAGACCTACCCTTCACAAATCCGTGCTGGCTGTCCCTAATCAAGCAGTGTCTTTCCAGATACTCGTAAATCCTATCCCTCAGTACCCTTTCCATTACTTTGCCTACCACAGAAGACTAACTGGCCTGTAATTCCCGGGGTTATCCCTATTCCCTTTTTTGAACAGGGGCACAACATTCGCTACTCTCCAGTCCCCTGGTACCACCCCAGTTGCCAGTGAAGACGAGAAGATCATTGCCAACGGTACTGCAATTTCCTCTCTTGCTTCCCACATAATCCTAGGATATATCCCGTCAGGCCCGGGGGACTTGTCTATCCTCAAGTTGTTCAAAATGTCCAACACATCTTCCTTCCTAACAGGTATCTCTTCTAGCTTATCAGTCCGTTTCACACTCTCCTCTTCAACAATACGGTCCCTCTCGTTCGTAAATACTGAAGAGAAGTACTTGTTCAAGACCTCTCCTATCTCTTCCGACTCAATACACAGTCTCCCACCACTGTCCTTGATCGGACCTACCCTCGTTCTCGTCATTCTCAGGTTTCTCACATACGCATAGAATGCCTTGGGGTTATCCTTGATCCTATCCGCCAGGGATTTTTCATGCCCTCTCTTAGCTCTCCTAATCCCTTTCTTCAGGTCCCTTCTCCAATGAACAAACATCCCCTTACAAACTTTTATGAAGAGGAGAACATCGATAAAGGAGTTGTAGGTAGGCCATGGTCAGCATCCTAAGAAACTCAGGGGCTCTTGCACAGTGTTCCTACTTCTGGGCCAGGAGGCCTGGGTACATGTCTCACCTGGTCCAGAGGAGATTCATTACATCTCTGAACAAGTTGATTAGAAAATATCTACTGTGATCATGTCCCATGTTGTACTAAAAAAAAATTATCAATGTAACCAAAACAGTTACATGGTCCTTCAACAATTTAATTGGTTAATCATTTGAATGTTGCTGGTGTGCTTTTCATCCCAAGTAGCAAGTCCAAGTAGTATGAAGAAAGACAATATTTCTTTGGCTCAAATAGTTAACAACATTGCCAATATTCTTTTATCAAATCAATTTTTGTGACAAATCATTCAATGTAGTGTGGCAGTCCCTCTATCGTGGTATAAGACATGAGTCCACATTGACATTGTGATAACACAGAATCTTTGGTTTTGCTATCACCATAAGAGGTGGCTTCCTGTTACTATGATTCAGTCCAATAAATCAATATCTAAATATAATCTGTTCCCTCATTTGAGCTAATCTCTCTGGACTGAATCTATACAGATATTGTTTTATAGGTAGCACATCTCTCCCCAATATCATAAATGGCTAAAATAGGTTTCCTGGCCTATTCCCACAAATTGATTTATAATTTCATAATAGCATTCTTAAGTCACCATGATGGTGTCACCTTCTAGAAACCCAAGTTATTAAGTACCTCGTTTTTCAATCTGATTGTTAAAGAGACAACTTTTGACTTATTTTCCAATTTGTTCTGATACACTGGTTGCATTTTCTACTTCATTAATTGCTGCAAGTACACTTTATTCCTGACTATCATATCATTTCAATGTTAACGCAACTAAAGTATTTACTACATAATTCATGTCTTTGAGTTTCTTTTCATTGTGAGAAGGACCAGTGAACCTTGATTTAATGGTTCTCCAGAGACAGATAACATCATCAATACTTTGTTTCCCGCAACAGAATTTAAAAATACTTTGTCCTTATATGCTCTAGTTTCCATTGTTTGTTAAGCACTCAATGCTTTTAACCAACTTCTCTGAAACTTTACGAGTTATTTGGAAGCATAGTCTCTAAGCTTTGGTTTATCAATTTTTCATCTCATGCTGTACTTCAGTTCAAAAGGACTAAATGCTGTGGACTTAATAAGAGAGCCCCTAACAAATAATAAAGGGATTCCTTTAGTTCAATAATTAGAACATGCTTAGCAATAAAATCATTGTCTTTGAAGTTTGATGCCATGTTTCCAGTTTCTATTATGATCAGCCTCATTCTCTTCACCTTCATTTTTAGTTCAAATTCCATAAACTCTATTTGATAACTGAATTTTCACAGCAACTCCCTTTTTCATTGGCACCTTTGCTTCCTATCCATTTCTACAGGCCTGAGATCTGGTCACAGAGTCAGGAAGCAATTCAGAATGTTCTTTTTTAAAGGTTTGTTTGTTTACAACCTCCACTGTTACTCTATTACTCTTATTGAGGCAAATATTCTTGAACGTGGCTGTCATATCCCAGAATTAAATAAATTCCTTCTATTGGCATTTGCTTCACTACTCCATTTACCAAGTCACTTTTCTCCAACTCTAATCACAAGGTTGGTTTGTAGCCTTTGTGAATACCTTTAATTAACATCTTTGTCTTCACTAATCACTCTGGAATAGAAATAGCGGTCAGAATCAGTGACTGACTTGCTGTAAAATGTCTTAAGATATTAATTTACCTTTGTTCAAAAGGGGAGGTATTTCGTTATGCTTTGAATTAAAATACTCAACTTCCAGCTGTCCGAGTCTCTATCATTATTTGTGTCACTATATAATACACATACATATAGTCACTAAGTATACACACATGACTGTCTTCAGCCATCTTTCCCTACTTAGTGCAGTTCAAGGAAATATGGTGTGTTTGTACTACTGTCTTATTATCCATTTCCTTCCCCAATGTCGTCTTTTCTAAAGATTCCTTAAACAATTCCTATTACTGAAGTCTTCCATTAACTTCCAGCCATTTAGTTTTATATAGCTCGTCTTATTACAATGAAGCATATTAATTTCAAAGTATTGTTGGTTCTGTCATTTCTCCTTTACTCTGGCACCGTTCTGCCTGTTCTCCAAACTAGTTCCTCTTCCATTGTCTGATTCTCTATTCCTTTATTTTGTAGGCTTCGTTTTCCTTTGCTCTAAGATGGCCCATTGCCAACTCGTTCTGTAATTTCCCCATCACTCTGGAGTTCAAGTATTTTTAATTCCATTTTACTTTTAATTTTTCTCTGCTTTTCTTTCCCTAATAATTCATCTTTATTTCTCTTCCATGAAATTCATTTTGTTTTTAGGTTTCTAAACAATTGTGACATCCCAACTATAGGTTTTCTTTCTTCTGACTCAATACTGGATGATCACTTGAAGCATCTCACCTTTGACATCCTCTTTTCACCTCTACCTTTAACTTACCTGCCAACCTCTGCTTAACTAGTGACAGAATCTTAAATATTCTTCCTCTTGGAGAAAATTCTTAGCAATGTTGAAAACCCTCCCCAAACTACCGTGCAATAAACTTCAAAACACTGTTTCCTTTATGCCGAGAACCATCATACACCCTTTATCTTACAAAGGCAGACAAATCTCTCAAAGTTTGTGAATCCAAAAACATCCCCATCAAGAGTCCCCAGTTGTTATGCTCCCAGTTGATGTCACTATTGGATAATTCAGACTTTGGACAGATGGTATTTGATGCTTTTCAGTGTTAATAAGATGGTCTTTTACAAACAAGCAGGTAATACTGCAGATTCAAGTTTAACATTAGAATTAGAACTGGCCATTCAGTTCCTCGAGCCTATTGCACTATTCAGTAAGATCGTGGCTGATCTGTAGCCATACACCTGCCTTTGACTCATATAGCCAAAACCCTCTGCTTAACAAAAATGTATCTATCTCCAATTTAAAATTAAGCATCAACTGCCATTATGAAAGACCGTTTCAAACCTCTGCACCTGAGAAGTCATTCCAAACATCTCTCCTGAACAGCCTGGCCCTGATCTTCATATTACTTCTACAATCCTCAGTTAGACATAAGCTTATCTTTTTCTACCCTGTCTTTTCCTGTTAATAATGTGAAGACTTTGATCAGATCATTACTTAACCTTTTAAATTAGGGATAAAATAGACCAAACCTTTTAAAATTTCTCTTCATAACTTAACCTCTGGAGTACAGGTATTGTATGTATAAAGCTCACTGCACTCCATTCAAAAAGATCAATATATTGCTTTCTATGATGTGGTGCTGAAAACTGTTTCCGGGCCAAAGTGGGGTCTAACTGGTGTTTTATATTACTATAGCACAATTTCTTCATTTTTGTACTCCAGTCCTTCTGTTATAAAGGTACGCATTCCATTAACTTTATTATTTTCTGCACCCGCTCATGACATTTTAAAGATCTATGCAGCTGAACTCATGTCTCTTTGAATATGCACTGTACTTAACTTTATATAATCTAGAAAGTACCACAATCTACCATTTTTCAATCCAAAATAGATAACCTCACACTTGCTTACATTGAGTTTCATCTGCCACAGTTTGGCTCATTCATCTCACCTATCAATATCCCTTTGTAATTTTATGCTATCATTTACATGATCTACACTGTTGCATAATTGTGTGCCAAACTTGGCTATGTCTTTCTATGCCATTATCCAAATCATTAATGAATAATGTGAATACTTGAAGCCCTAACATAGATCCTTATGAGACATCACTGGTCACATCTTACTAATTCAAGCACCTGCCCATTATCCCTATTTTGTCACCTACCACTGAACCAATTTTCCCAGCCTTGTCAACAATTGGCACACATTCATGGACTTCTCCCTTAGTTAATAGTGGTTCTTTATCAAATGCCTTCTGGGAATCCATATAAACAACATGTATAGACAGTCCACAAGAGGGCACATACGCCATAATCAAGTTACCTTCTATTTACACGTACATAGCACATGGATTCCGACTAGGTTGCTCAGAGCCAGTCCCTAGAATGAAGAGACTGAGACTCCGGTTTATCTCAGGTCAGCCAGGGCTCTCTGACTGGGGTTGTTAACCTGGGCCAATTAGGGATCTCTCACTCTGAGATCCACTTGGCCCTTGTTCCAATCACTACAACACAACCTTAATCATCTGTTCAAATAATTCAATGAGGTTAGTCATCTACAAGCTATCATAAACCCATGCTGGCTCTCCACGATGAACTAAAAATTTGCCAGATATTCAATTACCCCATCCTTGATTACAGATTCCAACGAACGATTTCCCAACCACAGATTTTAGGCTAACTGGTTTGCAATCTTTTGTGTTATGAAACTGAAGGCATGTACTGTACCTTTAAGAGAGAGTGAATGCTATTTTGCGCCAAGGGATTACTAGCACTCTCAGTCTCACAGTTTACTGGAAAATTGAAAATATGTAACATTTGGCTATGAACTAGATAGCCAAGTTATTTTGACAACAATTCAAATCTAACCAGTTTAAATTAGGACCCAGAATACTAAAACCCAACTGAGTTTGAGTTTGTTTTTTCCAAACTTAAACCAATGAGACAAATTGATGTTTGGAGTATAAAGCAGACATTTTGGAAGTTAGACAGAGAGACCAACTGCCATCGATAGAGTTTTGCTGGCAGTTACTCTATCAAAAGTACCTTTTTCATATGAAACATCTTTTCAGCAAAAGACCGAATACAACCCAGGGAAATCTTCAGCCAGAGGAAGACAGACACAGACAACGGCAGCTGCTGTGTGGTTTTGAAATTAAGTTGATGTAATTTTAATATGGGTTTTTATGGGAACAGTATATTGCTATAGAGTTGGTGGCAGATAACAAACATTTAAGAGAAATGATTTGGAGATGCTGGTGTTAGACTGGGGGTTACAAAGTTAAAAATCACAACACCAGGTTTAATTGGAAGCACTAGTTTGCGGAGTGCTGCTCCATCAGGTGGTTGTCATCTTTGATTGTCACCTGATGAAGGAGCAGCGCTCCAAAAGCTACTGCTTCCAATTAAACCTGTTGGACTATAACCTGTTGTGAGATTTTTAAATTTAAGAGAAAGGAGGTTTAGTATTGTAAATAGTTATTGTTTAATGTTCACTTTTAGAGTTAAAGAATAAATTGATGTTTTTTTCTTTAAATGTGGAATTTGGGAGTTCTCTGTCACTCATATTTTAATAGACTATAAAGGCAAAGTGAGCTTTTCTGGGTGTTTGGTTTAATTAGCAGAAGAGTTCACCACCATGTCGTAACATTTGCCATTCTTAGAAAACAGAGTGACATGCAATTTTCTAACCCAGATGGACGAGTCCTGCATTTAATAAATTGATATAGTTAGGACTTCCACTTCCTTTAACAGCCTTGGATGGGAACTGTCAGATCCTAGGAATTTGTCTCTTTTTAATTCCATTAATTTCCTCATTACTGCAATTTTATATATATGTTAATGTTGTACAGCCCCTGCCCCGATCCACTAATTCCTTGGACCTGCCAGCAAACCATCTCTTTTTCATTTGTAAATAGAGGCAAAATGATTATCCAACATGTCTGCCATTTTCCCACATTCACTGACAATATCCCCACTTTCAATCTGTAGTGGGCCAGCACTGCTCCTGACACATGCTTTCCTTTTACCATAACAGTTCTTATTGATTTTAATGTCCATTGCAAGTTTTTTTTGTCCATAATTACTTTTAAAAGCTTCCATAAATTGCTTTTCAGCCTTTGTTGGTTTATGAATTTGAATTCGAATCCCTACAGTGCCCTTCAGCCCAAACACACACTAACCCTCCTCAGAGTAACCCACCCAGATCCATTCCCCTACCACATGACCAATGCTCTTAACCCACACATCCCTGAACACTATGGGCAATTTAGCATGGCCAATTCACCTAACCCGCACATTTTGTCACATAACAAATGCCCACAGCTTCTCCAGGCTTCAGTTAAACACTTCTGTTCTGGAACACAAACTGAACTGAGGTAACCTATTTTTAACAATTCTAAATGATCCTCTCCTTTCTCAGGAGCAACAGCTGAAGTTGGATGTGCAAAGCAATGAACCCTGCAGAACTAACTTAAACAAAAAAGCTATTTTCCAAGCTTAAAACAAATTCACAATACTCTGAAAACTGAATGCAATGTACTTTTACTTTGAGCAATCAAATTTTCCCAATGTAAACAAACTTCTATCACTACCAAAACACTGACCAGTTTTCAAAAGAGATGAGGATGGGAGGAAAACTCATGCCAGTCAAAATGCTTGTAAATACTAACTTTAAAACTCTCCAACAAAATAGGAATTTTCCTTTGCAATTAATTTGGCAGCGTAGGAAAAGAGGAAGTATGTGAAAATGGGCATTAGAACAATTCCTTATAAGATTGTGGAAACTGCACTAGACAGCTATTATATTAATGGCAGTGAAACAAATTGTAGACAAGCAATTTTTTTTAATTTTAATGGCCGTTTTTTCTTTAAGTTATTTAATTCTTATTGTAATTGAGCTATTTATTTATTCTACTGCGATCATTGTGTTGACGGCCTGCTTGAAGTCCAAAATGTTAGATTATATCTTCAGACTGTTTGTAAAATATTGTTAACTGTTTAATATGCTTGTGCTGGTTCTCAAATCAGAAAAAAATGAATGCAAGATTGAAGCTCTTTAATAACAAGTGGTTTTATTTACTTACATTTTCTTTCAGCATGGTCTGAGCAGCCTCGGTCATCACACTTTTAGCATCTGTTTTTTTCTGTCGGTTGATGAAGATGATGCCAGCAAGCCAGCATACCAACCCTACAGTGCCAGCGTACATCAGCTCCTTCTTTGCAATCGCAACACAACGATCAGGAAGGATCTCCATCATGCCTGATGAACAAAACTTAGCACAATGATTTCCTTGCCTCAAGAGAATGACTATCAACAGATGCAAAAATAACATTTTATTGAACAGCAAGATCTAAATAAGCATTATAGAAGTTGCAACACAGTAGGCCATTCACATGTTATCAATACATGTTATCACCAGCTGCTACTCTATATTCTCACCCCATTCCCTGCTTTCTCTGCATTATTGCAAATTTCAGTGAAATTTTCAAAGCTGTGACCACAGCCACTTGTAATAAAATATTTAGGTGGTTCTTAGCTTTTGTAGGAAAATTACAACTCTCCCTTTTTTTTAATAATAATTCCCATAACCACTTGGTCCCGATTCACAAAAATTCTGATTCATTGAGGTTGACCTGACAACATGTTGTTCCAGGGCTTGTATTTATAGCCTTTTATTTGAACAAGGTTGTAACATTTGCAAATCTACAGTCCTCTGGCACCATCTGTGTCTAAGGAAGACTGAAAATTGTATCAATGTCTCCACAATGCCCACTCTTACTTTCCTTACTATTTTTGGGTATACCTTAGCAGCTCCTGGTGCTTTATCAATACCAAGTACCACAAACCTATCCAGGTCTCCTTTTCAATTGTAAACCTTGTGGTATCTGGACTGCATCCTTTTTACCAAGGCATGGGTAGCATCATCTGTGGGACAGACTAATGCTAATACCTCAGCTATGACCTCTCTTTCCTATAAGTATATTCAGCCATGATGGAAAGGTGCTGGTGTTGGACTGGGGTGGACATAGTTTAACATCACACCACACCAGGTTATAGACCGACAGTTTATTTAGAAGTACAAGCTTTTAGAGCTAGCAATCTGACAAAGCAGCAGCACTTCAAAAGCTTGTACTTTCGAATAAATCTGTTCGACTATAACCTGGTGTTGTTTGATTTTTAAGTAAATTTGGGGAAAGTGCTTTTTCACTGATCACTGTGTCCTGCCTGGAGGAGTGTGTCATCATTGGGTATTAGATAGTTTTTTTCTCTTTGCTTATTCACAAGGTGTGGACATCACTGACTAGACCAGCATTTATTGCCTATTCTTAACTGTTCAGAGGGCAGTTAAGCATCAATCAGACAGCTGTGATTCTGTTTTACCTGCACTTCCACATGTCATTTACATTATCTGTTGCTTCCAATGTGGTCTCCTCTACACTGGGGAGACAAGACGCCTACTTGCACAGCACTTCAGAGAACATTACCAGGACACCCGCACCAACCAACACCAACGCCCCATGATCGAACACTTCAACTCCCCCCCTCCCCCCCCCCCCCCAACTCCATCAAGAACGTGCAGTTCCTGGGCCTCCACCATTGCCACACCCTCATCACCCGATGCCTAGAGGAAGAATGTCTCATCATCTGCCTTGGGACACTCCAACCACACCATCAATGTGGATTTCACCAGTTTCTTCATTTCCCCTACCCCCACCTTACCCATGTTCCAACCTTCCAACTCGGCCGTCATGACCTGTCCATCTTTCTTCCCAACTATCTGCTTCATCCGCTTCTCTGAACTATCACCATTACACCCTGAAGAGAGGACATCAGATTCCTAAAACAGTGGGACCATTCCTTGAAGAGATCAGGCTATATCAGGACAGCAACAGGACAAACATCCTCACAGGAAAGTTTGCTAATGTTGGAGTGGATTTAAATTAGACTGGTGGAGGAGAGCTATAGATTATCGATCTGGACGAATGAACTGAGGGCAACTAAGTTTGAGTTGACAGACAGGTGGACAGACAGGTACTGTTGAGGAGTGGGTAGGCTGCAGAAGGACTTTGACAGACTAGCAAAGTGAACAAAGAAGTGACAGATGGAATACAGTGTAGGAACTTGAGGTTATGCGCTGTGATAGAAAGAATAGAGGCACGCACAAATTTTTTTCCAACAGCAGAAAGTCTTCGGAAATCTAAGTAACAAAGGGACTTGGAATTCTCTTAAGGTTAACATGCAGGTTCGATTGGCAGTTAGGAAGGTAAATACAATGTCAGCACTCATTTCAAAAGGGCTAAATTACAACAGCAGAGATGTACTGCTGAGGCTGATGAAGAGGTTATGTCTGAAAGGTCGATTCTCCTGCTCGACATGGTGTGCTTTTCCAATGCCACACTTTGACTCTGACTCCCCAGCAGCTGCAGTCCTCACTTTCTCCTAGTCAAGAAAGTAGTGAGGGATTTTAATGCAAGAAACCAGAGAAGACAGACAGATGAGCTGAGGGCACAAATAAACATGTGGGAGTACAACTACAGCCATACCCAAGACTTAGCTGAAATATGGGAAGGACTGGCAGCTCAACACCTCTGGTTATAGGGTATTCAGACAAAGATAGAGGGGGTTGATGGAGGAGTAGTGGAATTGTTGCAACATTGATCAAGGAATCAACTATAGCAGTGAAGAGGGATAGTAGCTTGGATGTATGTTTAGAGGCCATGATACAGCAAGAGCAAACATGCTACTGGACTCAAGTCTCGGTTAGGAAAAATACAGATCAACTAAAACCTATAACATGAAACAGTGCAGCACAGGAAAAAAGGCCCTGAGATCCACCATGATTTTATTGGCTATGATGTTACTCTAAACTAAACCCAACTGTCTGCACATGATCCATATCTCTTTATTCTCTGCCTGTTCATGTGTCTAAGTGCCTCTTAAACATTGCTTTCATATCTGCTTCTACCATCGCCCCTGGCAGCACGTTCCAGACACCTACCTCCCTATGTGTAAACAAAAGTCTTTCCTCACACAAATTTAAAATTCCCCCCCCCTCACCCTAAATCTATCCCCCTTAGTATTTGACATTCCCACCCTGGGGGGAAAAAAAAGACTCAGACTCCCCATCCTATACATGCCTCTCAATCTTATATACTATCAGGTCACCTCAGCCTCTGATGCTCACAAAAACAATCCAAGTTTGCCCAACCTGATAGCTACTATACTCCAATCCAGACATCATCCTGGTAAATCTCTTCTGCTCCCTCTTCAAAGCTTCCTAAACTGTGGTGACCAGAATAGCGCACACTACCAAATATGGTCTGACTAAGTCTTATACAGTTGCAAAATGACTTGCCAACTTTTATACTTAATGCTCCAACTGATGAAGGCAAGCATATCATATGTCTTCTTTACCACCTTAACGACTTGTGGTGCACTTTCAGGGAGGCATGGACTTGCATCCCAAGATCCCTCTGCATATATCAATATTCCTAAGGGTCCTCCATGTACTGTACACTTTCCTCTTGCTCTGCCTGGGGAGGTATGGCCCAGTGGTATTATTGGCGGATTATTAATCCAGAGACCTAGATAATGTTCTGGGGACATAGGTTCACATCCCACCATGGCAGATGGCGGAATTTGAATTATATTTTTAAAATTCTGAAATAAGAGTCTAATGACGATCATAAATCAATTGTCGATTGTCAGAAAAACCCATCTGGTTTATTAATATCCTGCCATCCTGACCTACATGTGATTCCAGACCTACAGTAATGTGATTGACTGTTAACTGCCTCTCTGGGCAATTAGGATTGAGAAAAAACGCTGGCCCAGCCAGTGACACCCTCATCCTGTGAATGGATAAAGAAAACAATTCTCCCAAATGCATTGTTCGACTTAAACTTCATCTATCATTTCCCTGTGCAACTTTCCAATCAACCTATATCCTGTGACAACTTCCTCACTACCCACAATTCAAGTTTTCATAAAAGCAAATTAGTACAGATGCTGGAATCAGAAACCAAAAGAGAAAATGCTGGAAAAATCTCAGCAGGTCTGGCAGCATCTCTAAGGAAAGAAAAGAGCTGACGTTTCGAGTCTAAATGACTCTTTGTCAAAGCTGCTTTGACAAAGGGTCAGTTAGACTCTAAACGTCAGCTCTATTCTCTCCTTACAGATGCTGCCAGACCTGCTGAGATTTTCCAGCATTTTCTCTTTTGATTCAAGTTTTCATGTCAGCTGCAAACTTACTAACATTTTCATCCAAATCATTTACATCTACCACAAACAGAGGCCCTGGCACTGATCTTGGCAGAACATTACTGGTCACAGATCTCCAGGTAGAAAAACCCCTCTCCACAACTACTGTTTTCTCTAACTGAGCCAATTTTGGGTCCAACTTGCCAACTCGCCATGGATTCCACACAATTTGATCTTCTGTGGCAGCCTACTTTGAAGGACCTTGTCAAATGTCTTACTAAAAGCTCTTGTACTTAAAATCCACTGCTTCACTCTTAATCATTGTCACGTCAAAAAGCTCAGTCACGTTAGTGAGACAAGATATCCCCTGCATAAAGTCTTACTGACTACCCCTGAAAAGTCTATTCTCCAAGTGCAAGTTAATCCTATCCTTAAGGATCTTCTCCAATAAATTTCTTACCACTAATGTAAGGCTCACCGATCTGTAATTTCCCAGATTATCTCCATTTCCTTTCTTCAACAAGAAAATAACATTGCCTGATCTTCCGTTTTTTGGGACCTCACCTGTGGCTAAAGAGAATATGAAGATCCAAGTGAAGATTTCTTCTGCAGCCTCCAAGCTTACTTTCACAATCAGGACTCCCGCCCACCTTCCGAGGACCCTTTCACCCAACACCAACACACTGCATCTACCTGGACACTCCATGCTGGCCTATTACCCGTCCCCGATCTCTTCATTTCCATCTGCCGCCGGGACATTAACCGCCTCAACCTGTCTACTCCCTCCCACACTCCAACCTCTCACCCTCAACGCGCAGCCCTCCAATCCCTCTGCTCCAATCCCAACCTCACCATCAAGCCAGCAGATAAAGGGGGCGCAGTGACCTTTGCACCGCTGAAGCCAAACGCCAACTCAAGGACACCTCTTCCCACTGTCCCCTCGACCATGACCCCACCCCCCCATCACCAAACCATCATCTCACAGACCATACAGAACCTCCCACCCTCAGCTTCTGACCTCAGTCCAGGAACCCCGCACTGCCCGGTTCGACCTCCTTCCGAAGATCCACAAGCCTGGCCACCCTGGCCGACCCATTGTCTCAGCATGCTCCTGCCCCACTGAACTCATTTCTACCTACCTCGACACTGTCCTATCCCCCCTAGTCCAGGAACTCCCCACATATGTCGAGACACTACCCATGCCATCCACCTCCTCCAAGACTTCCGTTTCCCCGGCCCCCAACGCCTCATCTTCACCATAGACATCCAATCCCTCTACACCCCCAACCGCCATGACCAGGGCCTCCAAGCGCTCAGTTTCTTCCTCTCCCAACATCCCCAACAGTACTCTTCCACCGACACACTCATTCGTCTAGCCGAACTGGTCCTCACCCTTAACAATTTCTCCTTCGAATCCTCCCACTTCCTCCAGACCAAAGGGGTAGCCATGGGCACCTGCATGGGCCCCAGCTATGCATGTCTGAGCCCCAGCTATGCCTGTCTCTTTGTTGGCTACATAGAACAGTCCATTTTCCGTAATTACACCGGCACCACTCCCCACCTCTTCCTCCGCTACATTGATGACTGCATTGGCGCCATTTCGTGCTCCCGCGAGGAGGTTGAGCAATTCATCAACTTCAACACATTCCACCCTGACCTTAAATTTACCTGGACCATCTCTGACACCTCCCTCCCCTTCCTGGATCTCTCCACCTCCATTAATGACGACCGACGTTTTTTACAAACCTACTGACTCCCACAGGTACCTGGATTACACCTCTTCCCACCTTACCTCCTGGAAAAATGCCACCCCGTATTCCCAATTCATCCGCCCCTGCCGTATCTGCTCCCAGGAGGACCAGTTCCACCACAGAACACACCAGATGTGTTTAGAGACCGCAATTTCCTTCTTTAGAGACCGCAATTTCCCTTCCCACGTGGTTAAAGATGCCCTCCAACACATCTCGTCCACATCCCGCACCTCCGCCCTCAGACCCCACCCCTCCAGCTGTAACAAGGACAGAACGCCCCTGGTGCTCACCTTCCACCCTACCAACCGTTGCATGAACCAAATCACCCGCCGACATTTCCACCACCTCCAAACAGACCCCACCACCAGGGATATATTTCCCTCTCCACCCCTTTCCGCCTTCCGCAAAGACCGTTCCTTCCGTGACTACCTGGTCAGGTCCACACCCCGCTACAACCCCACCCTCCCATCCTGGCACCTTCCCCTGCCACCACAGGAATTGCAAAACCTGCGCCCACACCTCCTCCCTCACCTCCATCTAAGGTCCTAAAGGAGCCTTCCACATCCAAAGTTTTACCTGCACATCCACCAATATTATTTATTTTATCCGTTGCTCCTGATGCGGTCTCCTCTACACTGGGGAGACTGGAAGCCTCCTACCAGAGTGCTTTAGGGAGTATCGCTGGGACACCCCGCACCAATCAACCACACCGCCCTGTGGCCCAACATTTCAACTCCCCTTCCCACTCTACCGAGGACATGGAGATCCTGGGCCTCCTTCACCGCCACTCCCTCACCACCAGACACCTGGAGGAAGAGCGCCTCATCTTCCGCCTCGGAACACGTCAACCCCAGGGTATCAATGTGAACTTTTTAAACAGTTTCCTAATTTCCCCTTCCCCCACCTCACCCCAGTACCAAACTTCCAGCTCAGCACTGTCCCAGTGACTTGTCCTACCTGCCTACCTTCTTTTCCACCTATCCACTCCACCCTCCCCCTAACCTATCACCTTCATCCCCTCCCCCACTCACCCATTGTACTCTATGCTACTTTCTCCCCACCCCCACCCTCCTCTCATTTATCTCTCCACCCTTCAGGCTCTCTGCCTGTATTCCTGATGAAGGGCTTTTGCCCGAAACGTCGATTTTACTGCGCCTCAGATGCTGCCTGAACTGCTGTGCTTTTCCAGTACCACTGTAATCTAGACTCTGGTTTCCAGCATCTGCAGCCATTGTTTTTACTTAGATCCCAGTCAAGGTCTCAGCAATCCCCTCCCTTGCCTCCTTCAGTATCCTAGAATAGATCCCATCAGGTCCTGAGGACTTCATTTTCTTTAAGGCACCAAATACAACTCCCACCTTCTTAATGCTGATATGCCTTAGAGAATCAACAAATCCCCAAAGTACCATCATTCATGCCTTCCTCCTTGGTCAAAACCAACATAAAACACTTATCAAGAACCTGACCCACTTCCTCTGTCTCCACACCAATTCCCTCCATTGACCTTGAGTGGATCTACCCTTTCTTTAGTTACCTTCTTGCTCCTAATATACATATGAAATGCCTTGAGATTCACCTTAATCCTATTTATCAAGAAAATTTTATGTCTCTTTCTAGCTGTCCTAATTTCTTAAAGCTATTTTCGACTTCCCCTACAGTCCTCAAGGGCCTTGTTTGATTTCTGGTTCCTAAACCTTGCATAAGCTTTCCCTTAACTAAACTCAGTATTTCTCTTCATCCAAGGTTCCTTAATTTTGCCATCCTTCTCTTTCATCCTCTCAGGAACACACTGGCCCTGAACTCTGGTCAACTGGGCTTTAAAAGCCTCCCAAAATGTCAGAAACAAAAAGAAACTGCTGGGAAAACTCAGCAGGACTGGAAGCATCAGTAGTCAGAAAGCAGAGTTAGCATTTCTGGTCCAGTGACCCTTCTCTAGATCTTTTTCAGATGTGGATTTACCTTTAAATACTGCCCCATTCCAATTTCTCCAACTACAAAATCAAATCTCAGAAGAAAGAAAAATAAGCTAGTATTAAGGGATTTTAAGTACTCAATATCAAATGGGATAGTTTCAGCGTGCAAGGAAGGAAACAAAATTCTTAAATTGCATTTGGGAAATATTTTTAGCCAGCATGTATAAAAAGCCCATCAAGGGAGGGGGATTTTGGACCTAATATTTGAAAATGAATCCAGGCAGATGGAGGAATATCTTTCAGTAGAGGAACATACTGGAGATAGTGACCATAACTCAGTTAGATTTAGGACAGCTGTGGAAAAGGATAAGGATGGACTGGGAATAAAAGTTCAAATCAAGAAAGGCTAATTTTATTAAGTCACAATCTGGCCCAGGTGTACTTGAAGCAGGTACTCCCAGGTAAAATCATGTCGAAGCAGAGGGAGGCATTCAGGAAGAAATAGTGTTACGGAAAATATGCTCCTATAAAGAAAAAGTGGAACAAAGAACAGAGAACCCTGGACATCAAGGGATATCATGATGGTTATCGAGGTCTAATATGGCAGAGTCCCTAGAGAAGTATAAAAAATGCAGGAGAATCTTGAAAAGGAAATTAGGAAAGCTAAGAGAGTGAATGAAAAAGCATTGACAAGTAGAATAAAAGGCAAATAAAAACCAAAGAGTTTTTAAAAGATATATTAAGAGCAAGAAAATAGTTAGAGAATGAGTAGGGCTCATTTGAGACCACAGAAGCATTGTGTGGAGGAAACTGGAAAATATGGGCAGAGTCTTCACAATGGGAAAAATGCTGAGGGAGGATAGGAAAAATTGCGACTGTCGGAGCTGCTCCTTTTGAGGTATTTTAGTGTTGGAAGTGATTTCCTCAAATTCCAGGAGCAGCAATACTGTCTTATATGTTGCTGCATTGTTTTGGAACTTTGGGGGGGGGGGGGGGGCCACAAAGGATCAAAACAACGGCACTTTAAAAGGAAGACAACAGAAAAAGACAGCGACCACTTGGTCAGTGAGGGAGAGAGACAACGATTTCAACACTGCCAACTGGCACAGCAGTGAATCTGTAGTTACTGCCTTTGCTGTTTGAGCTCATGTATCTCTGGACATCAGAGTGTGTCTAGGAAAATTAAACAGTGAAACGTACAACTGACCTTGGAGGAACCTGCATGGGAGAGCTCACAGCACAGAAACAGATAAGTGCATAGTTTTAAGTGTAACTTTGCTGTGAGTGGGTGGAGCAGGTTCTTCCTTGATTATGTTTTATTGGGATCTGTCTCATGGTTTATATTTTTAAAATTTAATCAAAAGTACTAAGTTAGCCTGAAGCACTGTTTAGGAGCAAAAAGACAGTACTATTTTCTGGGTCTGTAGATCATAAAGAAGCAAAGAGTTTTATATGCTCTTTCTGTAGGAGTTTACGGAGAGTTTCCACGTTACTGATGATTATGTCTGCAGGAAGTGTCTTCAGTTGAGAAGACTATCAGATCACATGGAATAGGAATTTACAAGAGGCAATAAGGAATTTACAAGAGCAAGGGGGTGTGATGGATGGCAGTTTTAGGAAGGGAGAAAGGCCATAGATACAGTTAGGTAAATGGGTTAACTCCAGAAAAAGTAGGAAGGGTAGGCAGGTAGTGCAGAAGTCTCCTGCAGCTACCCAGTTTCAAACAAGAATACTGTTTTGGAAAATGTAGGGGTGATAGACTCTTAGGGGAATGTAGCATGAACAGCCAAGTTTTTGGTATCGAGACTGGCTCTAATGTAATGAGGGGTACGTCAGGTTCAAAGCGACTGACTGTGAGAGAGGACTCTCTAGTCAGGTGCACAGACAGACTTTTCTGCAGTCAGCAGCCAAACACCAAAGTTGTGTGCTGCCTCCCTGGTGCCTAGATCAAGGATATCTCAGAGGGTGCAGAATGCTTTCAAGGGGGAAGAGGGACCAGCAGGAGGTCTTTGTACAATTGGAACTAACAACACAGGAAAGGAAAATGATGAGATTCTGAAGGGAGACTATAGAAAGTTAGGCATGAATTTAAAAAGGTCAGAGAGTAGAAACTTCCGGATTACTCCTGGTGCTACGAGCTAGTGAGGGTAGAAATAGGAGGATAGAGCAGATGAATGTGTGGCTGAGGAGCTGATGCAAGGGAGAAGGGCTCACATTTTTGGAATTTTGGAATCTCTTTTGGAGTAGAGGTGACCTGTACAAAAAGGACAGATAGCACCTAAATTGGAGGGGGACTAATACACTGGCAGAGGGATTTGCTAGAGCTGCTCAGAAGGATTTAAACTAGTACGATTGAGGATGGGACCCAGGGAGATAGTGAGGAAAGCGATTAATCTGAGACTGGTACATTTGGGAAAAAGGAGCGAGTCAAACAGTCAGGGCAGGTAGGAACAAAGCAGAGAACAAGGTAGGCCCGATAAATTAAATTGCATTTACTTCAATGCAAAAGGCCTAACACGGAGGGCAGATGAATTCAGGGCATGGTTAGGAACATGGGACTGGGATTATTGAAAAGTGGTTCAGTGATGGACAGAACTAGCAGCTTAATGTTCCAGGACACAAATGCTACAAGAAGAATAGAGAGGGGGGCAAGAGAGGAGGTGGAGTGGCGTTTTTGATAAGGGATAGCATTTCAGCTGTACTTACGGAGAATGTTCCTGGGAATACATCCAAGGAAGTTATTTGGGTGCAATTGAGAAATAAAGGGATAATCACTTTATTGTATTGTAGACCCCTAATAGTCAGTGGGAAATTGAGAAACAAATTTGTAAGGAGATTTCAGCTATCTGTAAGAATAATAGGGTGGTTATGATAGGGGATTTTAACTTTCCAAACACAGACTGGGTCTGCAGGAAAAGCACAGGATGGGTATCAGCATCCAAGGAGCAAGAGAATTGATGTTGTGGGCATAAACCCCTCATCAGTGATGCCACCATTTAAAAAAGGTGGTAAGGAAAAGCCAGGGAACTATAGGCCTGTGAGCCTGACCAAGGTGGTGGGCAAGTTGATGGAGGGAATCCTGAGGGACAGGATATACATTTATTTGGAAAGGAAAGGACTGATTAGGAATAGTCAGCATGGCTTTGTGTGTGGGAAATCATGTCTCACTAACTTGATTGAGTTTGTTGAAGTAACAGAGGATTGATGACGGCAGAGCGGTAGGCATGACCTATATGGACTTCAGTGTTAAGGGTTTAGCTGGAGAGGAATTTGTTGCGTATGTACAAGAATATCTTCTGATTCATTATGTGGATGTACTAACTGGAGAAGGAGCAAAACTTGATTTACTCTTGGGAAATAAGGCAGGTCAGGTGACTGAGGTGTCAGTGGGGCCAGTGACCATAATTATATTTGTTTTAAAATAGTCATGGAAAAGGATAGACCAGATCTAAAAGTTGCAATTCTAAATTGGAGGAAGGTCAATTTTGATGGTATTAGACAAGAACTTTCAAAAGCTGATTGGGGGCATGATCGCAGGCAAAGGAAATCTCCAGAAATGAGATAACAAGAGTCCAGAGACAGTATATTCCTGTTCAGGTGAAAGGAAAGGCTGGTAAGGTATATGGAAAACTGGATGATGAAAGAAATTGAGATTTGGTTAAGAAAAAGGAGGAAGCATATATTAGGTATAGACAAGAGAGATCGAATGAATCCCTAGAAGAGTATAAAGCAATAGGAGTGTACTTAAAAGGGAAATCAGGAGGGCAAAAAGGGGACATGAGATAGCTTTGGCAAATAGGATTAAAGAGAATCCAAAGGGATTTTTTCAATACATCAAGGACTAACAGAATAGGGTCTCACAAAGATCAGCAAGGCAGTCTATGTGCTGAACCACAACAGATGAGGGAGTTATTTAATAAGTATTTTGCATTAGTGTTTAATGTAGAGAAGGACATTGAAGATATAGAATGTGGGGAAATACAGAGGAACCTCTATTATCCGAATATTGGATTATCCGAAGGAGATCAAAGAGCTGTTTCAACCCTGATCATGTCTTTTGTTTACAGGTACAATGATTAAAAACGAACCCAGTTCACTGAGATGCTGCTGAGGACAGTCCTGGACAGTCCAGGCACCGTCGCCAAATGACTGCCCTCCCACCCACTCTTTCTCCCTCCACACTTTCTCTGGAGTTCTACACAGGGGTAAACTCTAAACCCCCTTTCCCCAGATAATCTCTCCAACACTGACCTGTACAGGGTAAAGGTGGAACCTCTCAAAACTTTGTGTGCATGCGCGTGTTATTTGGAGACTTACTCTACAAAGGCAGTAGCAGTCTTACTGTTGGTGTCCAGTCCAGCTGCCCCGGTTTGGGGGTTGGCGGTCAGGAGAAGGAGCAAAGCGGAGGCAGACGTGGTTGCGGGTACAGAGGATGGGGCTCACATGTGGTGTGCTGCTGCTTAGTCTCCTGAACAAGGAACAGACTTAACACAAAACTCTGAGCCCCAGAGAAAATCAATTAACCGAATAATCAATTATCTGAACAAAATAGTGCCCGCCCATCTCGTTTGGATAATCGAGGTTCCTCTATAGATGGTGACATCTTGAAAAATGTTCATATTACAGAGGCGGTGGTTCTGAATGACCTGAAATGCACATGTATGGATAAATCTCCAGGAGCTGATCAGATGTAACCTAGAACTCTGTGGGAAGCTAGGGGAGTGTGATTGCTGGGTTGCTTGCTGAGATATTGGTACCATCGATAGTTATAGGTGAGGTGTTGAAAGACTGGAGGCTGGCTAATGTGGTGCCACTATTTAAGGTGGTGAGGAAAAGCCAGGAAACTATAGACCAGTGAGCCTGACCAAGGTGGTGGGCAAGTTGGAGGGAATCCTGAGGGACAGGATATACATGTATTTGGAAAGAAAAGGACTGATGAGGAATAGTCAGCATGGCTTTGTGTGTGGGAAATCATGTCTCACAAACTTAATTGAGTTTTTTGAAGTAACAAAGAGGATTGATGATGGCAGAGTGGTAGGCATGACCTATATGGACTTCAGTAAGGCGTTTGACAAGGATCCTCATGAGATACTGGTTAGCAAGGTTAGATCTCATGGAATACAGGGAGAACTAGCCATTTGGATACAGAACTGGCTCAAAAGTAGAAAACAGAGGGTGGTGGTGGCAGGAATGCCACCAGGCTGGAGGCCTGTGACCAATGGTGTGCCGCAAGGATCGGTGCTGGTTCCACCGCTTTTCGTCATTTATATAAATGATTTGGATGTGAACATAGGAAGTCCAGTACGTAAGTTTGCAGATGACACCAAAATTGGAGTTGTAGTGGACAGCAAAGAAGGTTACCTCATATTACAATAGGATCTTGATCAGATGGGCTAATGGGCTGAGAAGTGGCAGATGGAGTTTAAATCAGATAATTGTGAGGTGCTGCATTTTGGGAAAGCAAATCTTAGCAGGACTTATACACTTAATGGTAAGGTCCTAGGGAGTGTTGCTGAACAAAGAGACCTTGGAGTGCAGGTTCATAGTTCCTTGAAAGTGGAGTCGCAGGTAGATATGATAGTGAAGGCGGCGTTTGATATCCTTTCCTTCATTGGTCAGAGTAGTGAGTACAGGAGTTGGGAGGTCATGTTGCGACTGTACAGGTCATTGATTCAGTCACTTTTAGACTATTGCGTGCAATTCTGGTCTCTTTCCTATCAGAAGGATGTTGTGAAACTTGAAAGGGTTCAGAAAAGATTTAGAAAGGATATTGCCAGGGTTAGAGTATTTGAGCTAAAGGGAGAGGCTGAATAGGCTGGGGCTGTTTTCCCTGGAACATCAGAGACTGAAGGGTGACTGTACAGAGGTTTATAAAATCATGAGGGGCATGGATATGATAAATAGACAAGGTCTTTTTCCTGGGGTAGGGGAGTCCAGAACTAGAGGGCATAGGTTTAGGATGGGGGGGGGAGGGGACGTGAGAGGCAACATTTTCACACATAGGAAGGTGTGTGCATGGAATGAGCTGCCAGAGAAAGTGGTGGAGACTGGTACAATTAAAATATTTAAATGGCATTTGGATGGGTATATGAACAGGAAGGGTTGAGGGGGATATGGGCCAAATGCTGGCAAACGGGACTAGATTACGTTAGGATATCCTGTCAGCATGGATGAGTTGTTTCCATGGTGGACATTTCTATATCGTCATCAGGGTGGAGGACTGAAATATTCAAATAAATTAAGAGTTCAGAGGTACTAACAGTTTTGCAGCCTAAAAGGGGATAGATAAATCTACAAGCTTGAAAGAAATGTATCCTAGACTATTGTGGAAGGATAGGGAGCAGATAAGAGGCCCTAATCGCAGTAATTGTCAAATCTGCTGGCCAAAGGGGAGGTGCTAGTGAACTGTAGAATGGTTAATGTTGTTCCATTATTCAAATAAAGAAAGAGATAGACTGAGCCCCAGAGGAAATCAATTAACCGAATAATCAATTATCTGAACAAAATAGTGCCCGTTTGGATAATCGAGGTTCCTCTGTAGATGGTGACATCTTGAATAATGTCCATATTACAGAGGCGGTGGTTCAAAGATGTTTCTACTGCCTATTTAAATACTTTCAGTAATCTACTTTCCACAAATCTCCAAGGCACAGAATTCTAGACATTTAATGCCCTCAGAAAAAAATTCAAAAACTGTATCATAAACATTGAAACACTTTACATTCCTACATCTGTAAATGAAATTTTATTTAAAACATCTTTACAAATATAAAAATGCATAATGTCAAACACTTATTTACTGTCTGGCTTTATCTAATGGCAGACATTACTTCAGTTGTTACCTGCACTGACCAGTTAGACTGGTACAGCACATGGCCCTTCAGCCTGGTGTCTGGGTTGGCACTACAAATGGGCATCTCACTCAGTACCATTACACTGCCTTTCCCCTTCACATGGTTTTATGAAAAGGAACAACCTAATTCTCTCTTGAATGTCAGGACTGAACCCACCTCTGGCAATGTCATTAACCGCTCACTTACATGGAAAAACTTTCGTGCATGTCACTTTGCTTCCTTTGTTAGTGTTACTAATTTCTTGGAAATCATGTTTCCAGATAATTGTTCATCTTGCTTGAACTCACTTCAGGGAATATTATTTATGACTGGTTTTATAGCTGTTCTGTTTTAACACTGTGGCGCTTGAAGAGTTAAGGAAAGCTTCTTACAGAATAATCTCCTCAGCATGTGCCTCAAACACCTTTGCTGAGACCTGCTAGTTCTTCTGGAAGATGGACTGAAAGAACATCTCAACATGGTATTTCCAGAGCAAACAACATCAACCAAAACTGCAGAAACAGCCAAGTGTTTAGTGACTTGCTTGCACGGGCAAGAACACCAGATTGACAGGCTTGACAACATTCAATCTTTGCCTTCAAGAATTACCACTGGCCAGCAGTGTTTTTTAAAAAAGTGCATCTCTACAGAGAGAAATCCATCTTCTTTTTCCTTTGTCTGAAGAATTATAGTCCCAAATCTTACATTACCGAAAATCTTCAGACATGGAACAATGATCGTAAACTTACTCTCTCCGATGCCTTCACATTCTTCCCAAAGTACAAAGCTCAGAACTGGACAGAATACTCACAAAAATAGATGTTTGGTATGCTTGCCTTTATTGGTCAGAACACTGGATATAGGAGTTGGGACATCATGTTGTGGTTGCACAGTACATTAATGAGACCACTTTTAGAATACTGCATACAATTGTGGTTGCCCTTCTATAGGGAGGATGTTGTTAAAAGTTGTGGGTGCAGGAAAGATTTACAAGGATGTTGCCAGGACCGGATGGTTTAAGCTCTAGGTCGAGGCCAAATAGGCTAGGGCTTTTTCCCCCCGGAGTAGAGGCTGATGGGTAACACTGTAGAGCTTTATAAATGGGTGGCATGGTGGCACAGTGGTTAGCACTGCTGCCTCACAGCGCCAGAGACCCAGGTTCAATTCCCACCTCAGATGACTGACAGTGTGGAGTTTGCACATTCTCCCAGTGTTTGCGTGGGTTTCCTCCGGGTGCTCCGGTTTCCTCCCACAGTCCAAAAATGTGCAGGTTAGGTGAATTGGCCATGCTAAATTTTCCGTAGTGTTAGGTGAAGGGGTAAATGTAGGGGAATGGGTCTGGGTGGGTTGCGCCTCAGCGGGTTGGTGTGGACTTGTTGGGCTGAAGGGCCTGTTTCCACACTAAGTAATCTAATCTCAAAAAAATCATGACGGGCACAGAATAAGGTGAATAGCCAAGGTCTTTTTCTGAGGGAGAGGCAGAGTTCAAAGCTAGAGGGCATAGGTTTAAAGCGAGAGGGGAAAGATTTTAAAAAGGTCTAAACAATCATTTTTTCAGAGGGTAGTGCATATGGAGGCAAAAACAATTACAACATTTAAAAGGCATCTGCATGGGTATATAAATAATAGTTTAGAGGGATACGAGCCAAATGCTGGTAAATGAGACTAGGTCAGATTGGGATGTCTGGTCGCACAAACAAGTTGGACTTAAAGGTATGTTTCTGTGCTGTATGACTGTGTGCAGAAGTGATTTCTGGCTCATGGGACACTTACACCAGTACAAGGAAAAATGGGATCTGTCCTCATCTGAATCATGCTGGGGGTCAGAGTTCTGGTTGAAACCATTATTAGGAAAGCAGAGAGGATTTAAACTAAATAGTAAGAGCAAAGGATCAAATTTGCAAAGATCTGGTAAATTAAAGAGTAGCATTAAGACCAAGGACAAAGATATTAATTTAGGAACTAAAAACAGTCCAGAACAAGAAGGGATCGTAAATTAAAATCTAAAATTGAATCAACAGAGAACATGAGTTCTGTACCTGACTGTTTTCAGGATTGTTTCTCAGATCATGCTCCGGAGTCAAAAATGCAGACTACATTGGACCTGGCATTGTGCAACAAGGTAGGATTAAACATCAGGCTGTTGAGGGTCAATCATCTCATCTCCCAAACAACTCTCTACAAGAGTTCCTCAGGGTAGTGTCCAAGGCCCAACCATCTTCAGCAGCTTCATCAATGCCTTTCCTTCAATTAGAGTCTAATGATGATCATGAAACCATAGTCAAATTCATACATGATTTAAGATTACAAAATGAAGCAGAACAGAGCAGCAGATAAGAATATACCCCTCACTGATGGGTTATATCCTTTTTACATTCAGTTCAAACAGACGGTCACCTGACCAGACAGCCCCGGACACACCTGTTCCTTCAGTCACTGCTGCAGCTCGGCCTTCTTGACAGTGAACCCACAAAGTGACGAGCCCAGATGGAGTCCCTACCATGCACTTCGATTTTGTGCAGACCAGCCAACGGTAGTATTCGCTGGCAGAGTCAGAGTCAGAGATGAACAACATGGAATAGACCCTTTGGTCCAACTTGTCCATTTTGACCAGAAATCCTGGATAAATCAAGCCCCATTTGGCATTGTTTGGCCCATATCCCTCCAAACCCTTCCTATTCATATACTCATCCCGATGCCTTTTAAGTGCTATAATTGTATCATCCTCCACCACTTCCTCTGGCAGATCATTCCATGCACCACCCTCACTGAAAAGATTGCCCCTTATGCCTCATATTTTTCCCCGCTCACCCTAAACTTATACCCTCGAGTTCTGGACTCCCCCACACCAGGGAAACGACCTTGTCTATTTACCCTACCCATGCCCCTCAAGGCTTCAAGTACAGAGTAGGGAAGTGTTGTTGTAGTTATACAAAGCCTTGCTGAGGCCACACACAATATTGTGTACAACGTTTGTCTTCTTTTCTGGTGAAGGATGTTCTTGCTCTCGAGGGAGTGTAGCGAAGGTTTACCAGGCTGATTTCAGGAATGGCAGGACTGACATAGGACAAGAGATTGACTAGGTTAGGATTGTTTTCACTGGACTTCAGATGAATGAGGGGGGAAATCTCAGAGACTTATAGAATTCAAACAGGACTACAGAGGGTAGATGCAGGGAGGATGCTATGCATAGTGCGTGTATCTAGAATTAGAGGTCACAGTCTAAAGATTCAGGGTAGAGCATTTAGGACGAAGGTAAGGAGACATTTCTTCACCCAAAGTGTGCTGAGGCTGTGGAATTCATTCCCACAGGAAATAGTTGATGCCAAGACATTGAATGCATTCAAGAGGCAGCGAGACAAATGGGATCAAAGGTTATGGGGAGAAAACAGGATTAGGCTATCGAGTTGGATGATCAGCCATGATTGCGATGAATGGCAGAACATACAAGAAGGGCCGAATGGCCTCCTCCATCTTTCTTCTATGTTTCATCCCTTTGCCTCCAGAAAAACAGTCCCAACCTATTCAACCTCTCCCCATTGCTCAAACCTCCAACTCTGGCAACATCCTTGAAAAACTTTTCTGAACCCTTTCAAATTTCACAACATCCTTCCTATAGCAGGAAGGCCAGAATTGCACCCAATATTCCAAAAGTGGCCCAACCAATGTCTTGCACAGCCGCAACATGACCTCCCAACTCTTGTATTCAATGCATTGACCAACAAAGGCAAGCATACCAAACACCTTAATTATCCTATCTATCTGCAACTACACTTTCAAGGTAGTTACAGTCCAAGGTCTCTGTTCAGCAACACTCCCAGGATCTTACCATTAAGTGTATAAGTCCTGCCTGATTTGCCTTTCCAAAGTGCAGCAACCTCTCAAATTTTCAAAATTAAACTCCATCTGCCACTCCTCAACCCACTAGCCCATCTGCTTAAGATCCCATTGTACTCTGAGGTAATCTTCTTCACTGTCCACTAAACCTCCAATTTTGAGATCATCTGCAAACTTACTAACCATACTTCTTTTGTTCACATCTAAAGCATTTATGAAAATAACAAAAAGCAGTGGACCCAGCACGGATTGTGACACACTGCTGGTCACAGGCCTCCTGGTTGGTGGCATTCCTCCACCATCACCCTCTGTCTTCGACCTTTGAGCCAGTTCTGTATCCAAATGGCTAGTTCTCCCTGTATTCCATGTGATCTAACCTTGCTAACCAGTCTACCATGAGAAACCTCACAGAACACCTTACCCCATATGGATCACCTCCTCAATCATCTTTGTTTTTTCAAAAACTCAGTCACATTCGTGAAACATGATTTCCCCACACAAAGCCATGTTGACTACCCTTAATCCATCCCTTCCTTTTCCAAAACACGCAAATCCTGTCCCTCAGGGTTCCCTTCAACAATGTGCCCATCACTGATGTCAGGCTCACTGGTCTATAGTTCCCTGGCTTTTCCTTACCACCTTTCTTAAATAGTGGCATCACATTTGCCAACCTCCCATCATCTGGCACTTTACCTGTGGCTATCGGCGATACCAGTATCTCAACAAGGGGCTCAGCAATCACTCCCCTGGATTCCCACAGAGTACACCTGACCAGGACCAGAGATTTATCTACTTATGTGCTGTAAAGCCATCCAAACTCTAATATGGAGATGTTTCAAGATGTCGGTACTTATTTCCCCACATTTGATACCTTCCATATCCTTCTTCACAGTAAATTACTGCCTCACAGCACGAGAGACCCGGGTTCAATTCCCACCTCAGGCAACCGTGTGGAGTTTGCACATTCTCCCCGTGTCTGCATGGGTTTCCTCCGGGTGCTTCGGTTTCCTCCCACAAGCTAAAAATATGCAGGTTAGGTGAATTGGCCATGCTAAATTACCTGTAGTGTTAGGTAAATGTAGGGGAATGGGTCTGGGTGGGTTGCACTTCAGCGGGTCGGTGTGGACTTGTTGGGCCGAAGGGCCTGTTTCCACACTAAGTAATCTAATCTAAACTAAACAATACAAGATGCAAAATACTCGTTTATTGTCTCCTCCATCTTCTGCAGCCCCACACATAGGCAGTTTTGCTGACCTTTAAGGGGCGAGGTGTGGTACTAGAAAAGCACAGCAGGTTAGGCAACATCTGAGGTCAGAGTCGAAAGGGGCCCTATTCTTTCCCTAGTTACCCTTTTGTCCTTAAATGCAATTATAGATTCCCTTTGGATTCTCCTTAACTCTATTTGCCAAAGCTATCTCATGTCCCCTTTTTACCCTCCTGATTTCCCTCTGAAGTGCACTCCTACTGCCTTTATACCCTAAAAATTAACTTGATCTCTGCCATCTATTCATGACAGATGCTTCCTTCTTTTTCTTGACCAAAACCTCAATTTCGCGTCATCCAGCATTCCCATCACCTACCAGCCTTGTTCTTCACCCTAAGAGGAACATACTGTCTCGGGACTCTTGTTATCTCATTTTTGAAGGCTTCCCAATTTCCAGCTGATCCTCTACCTGCAAACATCTGTCCCCAATCAACTTTTGAAAGTTCTTGCCTACGATCGTCAAAATTTGCCTTCCTATTTAAAACTTTAACTTTTAGATCCAGCCTATCCTTTCCCATCACTATATTAAAACTAATAGCACTTTCCTACTGACACATCCCCCTGCCTTATTTCCTAAGAGGAGAACAAGTTTTGCAGATTTTCTAGTAGGTGAAACACTGTGTACAGTTCTGGTCACGACACTACCAGAAAGATGTGGATGTTTTGGAGAGGGTACAGAAAAGGTTTATCAAGACATTTCCTGGTATGGGGGGAGTTTTAGTTATGAAGGAAGTTTGAATAAATTGAAACGCAAAAGGTTGAGGGGCAATTTAATGGAAGTTTATAAGGTTGTGAATTACATGGATAGAATGGACAGTATGATGCCTTTTTCCAGGGAAGAGGGGTCAATTACTTGGGGACACAGGTTCAAGGTGGGGGTTGGGATTTAAAAGAGATGTGTGAGGGATGTTTGTCAGAAAAAGTATGTTCCTGGCATCCATCATGTTGTCAGATGGAGGCAGACACAATAGCAGCATTCAAGCACCTGAACAAATACATGAATAGGAGGGGAAGTGAAGAAAATTTTAGAATGAAAGGGTGAAATGTGGCAGCACAGGCTTGGACTGCCAAAGGGCCTGTTCTTGTGCGGTATTGTTCTTAGGTACGTCCACATGCTGAATCAGAAAATTTTCTTGTACACACAAATTCCTTTCCACCCAAACCCTTAACACTATGGCAGTCCTGGTCCACATTTGGAAAGTTAAAATCCCCTACCATAACCACCCTATTATTCTTACGGATAACAGATCTCCTCACAAATTTGTTTCTTAATTTTCTGCTGACTACTGGGGAGTCTATACTACAATGCCAATAAGGTTTCATCCCTTTCTTGTTTTTCAGTTCCATCCAAATAACTTCCCTGACCTATCCCTAGGAATATCCTAAGTATAGCTGTAATGTTACCCCTAATCAAAAATGCCACTCCCCCTCCTCTCTTGCCAGCTTTCCTATAGCATCTATACCCTGGAACATTAAGCTGCCAGCCCTGTCCATCCCTAAGTCACGTCTCTACAATTTCTATGACATCCCAGTCCTATGTTCCCAACTTCATCTGCTTTACCCGTCAGGCCGCTTGCATTGAAAGAAATGCATTTTAATTTATCAGTCCTATCTCATTGCCAATTTTGTTGGAGGGAGGCACGATTGGGGGTCTGGAAATGAGGGGTCAGCATGGGGGGTTTGTGCTTGTATGAGGTGTGCTGCTGCCTAGTCTCCTAAATAGGGAGCAGAGTTAGCAAGTGCTCGCTGTGTCAATTCCATTGAACTAATGGGGGTATGGGGTGAAGGAGGCTTCAGCAATGCTGCAGGTCCCTTGCACAAAAGTGTGTGTCTGCTCAGAAACAAACCCCGAGACGAGAGAGGGAGCAAGGCAGGCAAAGCGAGGAAACAGGAAACTTCAGAAAACTCCAAGCCCCAGAGGAGAGGCACTGAATCAATTCACCGAATAATCAATTATCTGAATGAAATAGTGCCCGCACATCTTGTTTGGATAATCAAGATTCCTATGTTCTTGTTTGAGATGGGAACAGCCCCAGGAGACTCCTGCCATGACCTGCCTCCCTCTCCTACTTTTCCTGGAGGTAACCAGGACTGATTAGATTAGATTAGATTAGATTACTTACAGTGTGGAAACAGGCCCTTCGGCCCAACAAGTCCACACCGCCCCGCCGAAGCGTAACCCACCCATACCCCTACCCCTACATCTACATCTACATCTACATCTACATCTACCCCTTACCTAACACTACGGGCAATTTAGCAATGGCCAATTCACCTGACCTGCACATCTTTGGGACTGTGGGAGGAAACCGGAGCACCCGGAGAAAACCCACGCAGACACGGGGAGAACGTGCAAACTCCACACAGTCAGTCGCCTGAGGCGGGAATTGAACCCGGGTCTCTGGCGCTGTGAGGCAGCAGTGCTAACCACTGTGCCACCGTGCCACCGACTGTATATGTGGTTTATCTCCCTTCCATCCATCAAGCCCCCAGCTCCTGTAAATTCCTAACAGCCTCTAAGTGCCATTCCAACAGACCCATGCAACCCAATAGGATTCACAACAGGACACTTCCTGCAGACATAATCCTCAGTAACATGGAAACTCTCCCTAATCTCCCACATCTGACAGGAAGAGCATATCACTCTACTAAATGCCATATTTGCATCTTAATCATCGATAGACGCAGAAAATAGCACAGTCCTACTGTTCTTAAAACACTGCTCCAGGCAACTTAATACCTATGTTTTATATTTTTAAAAGTTTAATCAAGACAATGATTGTGAGAAGATTTGTAGCTTGGGTGCTCATTGTTGTGGTTCTGTTCGCCGAGCTGGGAATTTGTGTTGCAGACGTTTTGTCCCCTGTCTAGGTGACATCCTCAGTGCTTGGGAGCCTTCTGTGAAGCGCTTCTGTGATGTTTCCTCCGGCATTTATAGTGGTTTGTCTCGGTCGCCTCCGGTTGTCAGTTCCAGCTGTCCGCTGCAGTGGTCGGTATATTGGGTCCAGGTCGATGTGCTTATTGATTGAATCTGTGGATGTGCACATCGACCTGGACCCAATATACCGACCACTGCAGCGGACAGCTGGAACTGACAACCGGAAGCGGCAGATTCAAACCACTATAAATGCCGGAGGAAACATCACAGAAGCGCTTCACGGGAGGCTCCCAAGTACTGAGGATGTCACCTAGACAGGGGACGAAATGTCTGCAACACAAATTGCCAGCTCGGCGAACAGAACCACAACAAGACACTGATCTCAATAAAATATATAATCAAAAACCACTCTACTTACTATTGTAGCTTTACGAAATAAACAATAAGGTTACAATCTAAAAAGCCATTTAGCTGCTCCCCTGCTGTGACCTCTTCCACACAGGTTTCTCCAAGGTCAGCCGTGAATGTTGTTATTTGTTAATTTTTCTTAGATAAACGCTGATGTCCAGAGATACTTGAAAATCAAGCAGAAGTAGATGTGCAGGTTCACAGCTGGGTCAGACAGTAGCGTAGGTTTCTTTCCCTGTTTGAGTCACTCCCATGTGGTCACTGCCTTTGTCTGTCTTCCTCCTTTTTAAAAGGGCCATTGCTTTGATTTTCTTTTTAAAACTTCCCCTCACTACAATCTGAAGTGTCCATTTGCCTCAAGAGAACTACCATCATCCTGGTACCAAAGAAAACACATGCAACATGCCTCAATGACTACCACCTAGTAGCTCTGAGCTCCATAATTATGAAGTTAGTCATGGCTCACATCAACCCTAGCCTCTTAATCTGCCTCGATCTCTTGCAATTTGCCTACCAGAGCAACAAATCCACGTTGACACCATTGCCCTCGCCCTACACTTGCCCTTGGTGCTTCTGGATAATAAGGATACCTCAGGCTTCTACTTATTGACTACAGTTCCGCCTTCAACACGATGATCCTAACAAAACTAACCTCCAAACTTCAAGACCTAGGCCTCGGCTCTGCCTTCTGCAACTGCACCCTCGACTTCTTGACCTACAGACTGCAATCAGTGAAGATAGGCAATAGCACCTCCTCCACAACAATCATCATAAGGCTGCATACTTAGCTGCCTACTGTACTCTCTGTACACTAATGACAATGGCCAAATTTCATCCAAACTCCATCCACAAGTTTGTTGACGCCACCACTGTTGTATGCTGGATATCAAACAATGATGAGATAGAATGCTTGGTGATGTGGTACAAAGATAAAAACCTCTCTCTCAATGTTAGCAAAACTGAAGAACCGATCAACATGAGGACACACCTCTATCTACAATGAAGCAGAGGTGGAAATGACCGAGAGCATCAAGTTCCTTGGAGTGACGATAACCAATCTGTTCTAGACCAACCACGTCGATGCGACGGTCAAGGAGACACAATAATGCTATTCCTTCCTCAGAAGGTTAAGGAAATGCAGTATATCCATAAGACTTCACCAACTTTTACAGAAGCAACATAGAATACTTCCCATCTGGATGCATCATGGCTTGGTATGGCAACTGCTCTGCCCAGGACCATAAGAAACTACAGAAAGTTGTGAACACAGCCCAGACCATCACACAAGCCAATCCTCCATCCATTTAGTCTTCTGGCTGCCTTTTTGCAACAACAAAAGACCGCTCCCACCCCAGTTAGAATCTGTTCCAAACTCTTCCTTCAAGCAGAAGATACAAAAGTTTAAACACACATACCAACAGGTTCAAGCACAGCTTCTTCCCCACTGTTATTAGACTTCTGAAAAAATTTGAAGTTTGAGAGATCCAACCTTGATCTTGCATGATTTCCTGCACCTGCATGCTTACCTTCAGCAACTAGTGCACAAGGACACCCAGGTCCTGCTGCACACTCCCCTCTCCCAAGTTACAGCCATTTAGGTAGTAATCGGCCTTCTTGTTTTTGCTGCCAAAGTGAATAACCTCATTTATCCAAATTATTCTGTATCTGCCATTGATTTGCCCACTTGCCCAAGCTGCCCTGATCAAGATGAAGGATCTCGGTATCGTAGTCACAGTTCACCCTCCCATCCAACATGGTATTACCTGCAAACTGAGATGTTGCATTTTATTCCCTCATCCAAATCACGAGTCTCCAGACCCAGGACTTTTTAACTGCCCTCTGGGCAATAAATACTGGCTCAATTGGTGATGTCTACATCTCATTAGTGAATGAAAAAGTTATCGCTGACCAGAAACCGAACTGAGCCAGCCATGTAAACATTGCAGCTACAAGAACAGGCCAGTGGCTAGAAATTCAGTAGCATGAACTCATCTCCTGACTCCCCAGAGTCTGTCCACCACCTACAATGCAAAAGTCAGGAGTGTGATGGAGTACTTTCCACTTGCTTGAATGAGTGCAGCTCCAACAAGACTCAAGAGTTTGACACCACTCAGGACAAACTTGATTTGCACCACATCCACAAGCATCCACTCCCTCCACCACTGGCACTCAGCAAGGCTCCCTAGGCATCACTTTCCAATCCTATGACCACTTCAATCTAGAAGGACAAGGGCAGCAAATTCACAGGAACACCATCACTTGAAGTTCAAACTTATCATCTCTACTTGGAAATATTTTGCTGTTCCGTTACAAACACTCAAAATCCTAATAGTTCCTCCCAAAGAGCAAACATGGATGGCAGAGATTCAAGGCATAAGGTAACTTCCACCATCCCCAGGGCAATTTGAGATGGTCCATAAATGCTGGCCCAGCCAGCAAAGTCCACATCCAATGAATTAATCTAATAAAACATTAAATGTAGGGAGAAAATAGATAAGAGAAAACAGGCTTGAAATATAAAAACTTAAAGTGGGGGTTTCTAAAGTATTTTGAAAGAAAGTTCACAAAGTGAGCTCTCTGTGAGCTAATAATGGAAAATAACGAGATAGCAGGTGAACAAGTATTTCACATCAATCTTCACTACTGAGGATACAGGCAATATCTCAGCAGTAGCTATAAATCTAAAAACGGGAGACGAAGGGGAAGCCAGAAAAATCACAATTAAAGTGGTACTGAGCAAATTGTTAGAACATAGAACATAGAACATAGAACAATACAGCACAGAACAGGCCCTTCGGCCCACGATGTTGTGCCGAACTTCTATCCTAGATTAAGCACCCATCCATGTACCTATCCAAATGCCGCTTAAAGGTCGCCAATGAATCTGACTCTACCACTCCCACGGGCAGCGCATTCCATGCCCCCACCACTCTCTGGGTGAAGAACCCACCCCTGACATCTCCCCTATACCTTCCACCCTTCACCTTAAATTTATGTCCCCTTGTAACACTCTGTTGTACCCGGGGAAAAAGTTTCTGACTGTCTACTCTATCTATTCCTCTGATCATCTTATAAACCTCTATCAAGTCACCCCTCATCCTTCGCCGTTCCAACGAGAAAAGGCCGAGAACTCTCAACCTATCCTCGTATGACCTACTCTCCATTCCAGGCAACATCCTGGTAAATCTTCTCTGCACCCTCTCCAAAGCTTCCACATCTTTCCTAAAGTGAGGCGACCAGAACTGCACACAGTACTCCAAATGTGGCCTAACCAAAGTCCTGTACAGCTGCAACATCACCTCACGACTCTTGAATTCAATCCCTCTGCTAATGAACGATAATACTCCATAGGCCTTCTTACAAACTCTATCCACCTGAGTGGCAACCTTCAAAGATCTATGTACATAGACCCCAAGATCCCTCTGTTCCTCCACCTGACCAAGAACCCTACCATTAACCCTGTATTCCGCATTAGAATGCAGACAGACCAGTACCTGGGTCTGTGGAAGGGTCACCTGACCTGAAATTTTAAGTCTGATTTCTCTCCACAGATGCTGAGAAATTCTGCAAGTAACTCCCCTCCTGACTCCCCAAAGCCTGTCCACAACAAGGCACAAGTCAGGAGTATGATGGAATATTCCCCACTTGCCTGGATGAGTGCAGCCCCAACAACACTCAAGACACTTGACACTATCCAGGACAAAACAGCCCGCTTGACTGGCACTACATCTACAAACATCCGCTCCCTCCAACACCCTCAGGAGCAGCAGTGTGCGCTATCTACAAGAGGCACTGCAGAAATTCAAAGATCCTCAGAAAGCACCTTCCAAACTCATGGGCACTTCCATCTAGGACAAGGGCAGCAGGTGAAACACCATCTTCAAGTTCCACTCCAAACCACTCACCACCCTGACTTGGAAATATATCGCTGTCCCTTCACTGTTGCTGGGTCAAAATCCTGGAATTCCCTCCCTAAGGCCATTGCGGGTCAAGCCAAATTCTACTCTGCCCAGGCCTTTCAGTATTCTGTATGTTTCAAGTAAATTCCCCCATCATTCTTCTAAACTCCTTGCAGTACAAACCCAGAGCCCTCAAATGTTCCTCATATTTCATTCCTGGGACCATTCTCATGAACCTCCTCTGAACATGCTCCAGGGCGAGTACGTCCTTCCTGAGACATTGGACCCAAAACTGCACACAATACTCCAAATGTGATCTGACCACAGCTTTTGAGTCTCAGAAGTACATCCCTGCTTTTATATTCAAGTCCTCGCAAAATAAGTCAAATCATTGCATTTGCCTTCCTTACTATTGACTCAACCTGCAAGCTTACCGTGAGAACACCCTGGACTAGAATTCCCAAGTCTCTTTGCACTTCAGACTTGAGGATTTTCTCCCCATTTAGAAAATAGCCCACGCCTCTTTTCTTCCTACAAAAGTGCATTACCTCTCACTTTCCCATGTTGTACTCTATCTGCCACTTCTTTGCCTTATCTCCTAATCTGCTCAAGTCCTTCTACAGCTTCCCCGCCGCCTCAATGTTACTTGTCCCTCTACCAATCTTTGCATCATCTGCAAATCTAGCCAGAATGCCCTCAATTCCTTTGCCTAGATTGTTAACATACAAAATGAAAAGTTGTGGTCCCAACAGTGAGCCTTGTGGAACACCATTGGTCACCGGCTGCCATCCTGAGAAGAACCCTCACTCTCTGCTTTCTACCAGAGAGTCAATCTTCTATCCATGCTAGCAACTTGCCTCTAACACCATTACTCAGTAGCCTCCTGTGCAGGACTTTGTCAAAGGCCTTCTTGAAGTCAGGTAGATAACATCCACAGGCTCTCCTTGGTCTAACCTATTCATTACTTCTTCAAAGAATTCTAGCAAGTTTGTCAGGCATGATCTCCCCTTGATGAAATCATGCTGACTTTGCCCTATTTATCATACACTTTCAAGTATTCAGAAATCTCTTCCTTCACAATGGATTCCAGGGTCTTGCCCACGAATGAGGTTAGGCTAATCGGTTTGTAATATTTTGTCTTTTGCCTTACTCCCTTTTTAAACAGGGGTATCATGTTAAGCAATTTTCCAGTCCTCTGGGGTTTTCCCTGATTCGAGTGGTTTCTGAAAGATCATCACTAACATCTCCACTATCTCTTCAGCTATCTCCCTTATAACTCTGGGGGTGTAGTCCACCTGGTCCAGGTGGCACTTAGGGTGGGACATAGGATGGGAAAAGATGATTGGCTGGTTAACAGATCAGGTATAAATTGGTCTTTTTGAAGTCTAAAGTTGTAACATATGGTGCACCACTGGAGTTAGTGGAGATATGGAATACAATGAGGGAGATACAAATATGTAAAGGCTAAAATCTGGCAAATGGATTATATTGTGGAGAAATGCGAAACCGTGCACTTCAGTAGAAAAAATTAAAAAGCAGCATACTATTTAAATGATGATTCATCACAGAGCTTAGACACAGACAGATATAGATGACCTAGTACACAAATCAAAGCTTAATGAGCAGCTACAGCATTGCCTCTAATTTTGTTTCTGACTTTGCAGGCCTCTGAGGCACGTGTGCTACAGTGACTTCCAAAACTGGAAACAGCAGACGCCAGATTCTTGGAAGTGGAAACACTAGAATGAAGGGGGAACACCACAAAATGCAACATGCACATGTGGGGCATGCAGGCCACGGAAGAGGAAATCTGCTTCAAACATGTTATGTCATCAAATTCACAACATCACAGACTAAATAACTATTTAAAGACCAATGTTATGACTGAGTTAACACTAAGCACAAACTTTTTGTAGTTCTATAGACTCTTTGTCATAACTTCCAGAGAAAGTGAGGATTGCAGATGCTGGAGATCAGAGCCGACAATGTTGATTCCTGATGAAGGGTTTAATGTCCAAAACATCGATTTGCCTGCTTCTCAGATGCTGCTGTACTTTTCCAGCACCACACTCTCGACACTGCTCATAACTTCTGTCCACTGAGGAAAGAATTAATTTCAACTACGGTGCCATATCCAGCTGAATAACCTGCAAGTGTAATCTTATGGCTGAATGCCAATTAACTGAGACACCAAAGAAAGCTGGAGGGAATGTATTTGGCAGTAAAAGGCCATTGTGATCTATTGAAAACAGTCTTCTTGAATTACGTGAACCACTAAAAATCCAACTGCCAAACACACTTGACATTGAGCAATATTGCTCCACAATGCTTCTTATTGGCAATGTCCATCCTTACCCATCAGATCCAGTGAGCTCTGGTGATTGGAGATAATGACATAGGGACCTTTGACATCCAGATTTTCCAACCCCTTCACTTCAAGTTTAATTCCATACAAATTCTTGATGTGTTGCAAAACACTACGGACTAATCTAGAAAAATCAAAAGAAATCTGGTTAACAGAAACAGAACTTGGACAGACAAGTACAGATAGACTGAAGGGACATCCCAAAGTTGCAACTTGCATTCCAAACAGCAGAAATGGCATGGGACAAATGAAGCCAAGCAATCACAGAACTAACATATCAGATCCAACATCCACAGACCTGATATGTCCTGCTGCGAATGGCAGTGGACCACTAAATAACCAAAAGCAACTGCAGTGGTATGCAGGTGGGTACATCCATGCAAAAATCACAAGCTGAAACATCCGCACCCAATGTCACCAGAAGGGCACTTATTAACCACACACTATATCACTAACCTAAAAGCACTGAGTACTGCAGAGGTTCCAAGCCCTGACAACATTATAATTGTAATAATCATAATATCATTGGAAACCTTTGCTCCACAACTAAGCCCCTACTTTAGATGCTTCAGTACAACTACAGCACTGACAGCTACCTAGCAATGTTAAAATTTACCCAGGCATGTCTTGTACACAGAACAGGACAAATCCAACCCAGCAAACTGTCAACCTAATCAGTATTCTCTTGATTATCAGTAAAATCACAGTGATGGAAGATATCAACAACAATGCTATCACGAATAGCCTGCTCAGTGACGCCCAAATTGGGTTCTGCCAGGGCCCAACTTCTGGTGACCAGAACTGTACGCAACATTCCATCTGCGGCCTAACTAAAGTTCTATAAAGCGGCAGCATAACCTGCCTATCCTTATACTCAATGCCCCGTCCAATGAAGGCAGACATGCCATTGGCCTTTTTCATTCCATTACCCACATGCGCTGCCACTTTGTGATCTGTGGATCTGCATACCCAGATCCCTCTATGTCAATACACCTAAAGGTTCTGTCATTCACTATATACAGTAATTTCCGACTGTACTTGACCTCCCAAAATGCATCACATCTGCCCATATTAAACGCTATCTGCCATTTTTCTGCCCATGCCTCCAACTAATTCATATCCTGCTCTATCTTCTGACAATCCTCCTCACTATCCGCAATTCTATTAATCTTTGTATCATCCACAAACTTACTAGACCAGCTACGTTTTCCTCCAGATCATTATCCCAACAATTAAAGGGAGTCAGGGGGCTGAGTTGAGTATGGTTGCCATTACAAAAGAGATAGTGCTAGAAAAGCTAAAAGGTCTTAAAATTGATAAATCTCCTGGCCCTGATGGGATACATCCTAGAGTTTGAGAGAGGTAGCTGAGGAAATAGCGGAGGCATTGGTTGAGATCTTTCAAGAGTCACTGGAGTCAGGGAAAGTCCCGGATGATTGGAAGATCACTGTTGTAACCCCATTGTTCAAGAAAGGATCAAGACAAAAGATGGAAAATTATAGGCCAATTAGCCTAACCTCGGTTGTTGGTAAAATTCTAGAATCCATCATTAAGTATAAGGTTTCTAAATTCTTAGAAGAGCAGAGTCTGATTAGAACAAGTCAACATGGATTTAGTAAGGGGAGGTCATGCCTGACAAACCTGTTGGTATTCTTTGAAGAGGTGACAAGTAGGTTAGATCAGGGAAATCCAGTGGATGTGGTCTATCTAGAAGGCAGAGAGTTGGGATAAAAGGTTCTTTTCTCAGAATGGCAGCCGGTGACGAGCGGTGTCCCGCAGGGTTCAGTGTTGGGGCCACAGCTGTTCGCATTATATATTAATGATCTGGATGAAGGGACTGGGGGCATTCTAGCGAAGTTTGCCGATGATACAAAGTTAGGTGTACAGGCAGGTAGTACTGAGGAAGTGGGAGGCTGCAGAAGGATCTAGACAGTTTGGGAGAGTGGTCCAGGAAATGGCTGATGGAATTCAACGTGAACAAATGTGAGGTCTTGCACTTTGGCAAAAAGAATAAAAGCACAGACTACTTTCTAAATGGTGAGAAAATTCATAAAGCCAAAGTATAAAGGGATCTGGGAGTGCTAGTCGAGGATTCTCTAAAGGTCAACATGCAGGTTGAGTCTGTGATGAAGAAAGCGAATGCAATGTTGTCACTTATCTCAAGAGGGTTGGAATATAAAAGCACCGTTGTGCTACTGAGACTTCATAAAGCTCTGGTTAGGCCCCATTTGGAGTACTGTGTCCAGTTTTGGACCCCACACCTCAGGAAGGACATACTGGCACTGGAACGTGCCCAGCGGAGATTCACACGGATGATCCCTGGAATGGTAGGTCTAACATATGAGGAACGGCTGAGGATCCTGGGATTGTATTCATTGGAGTTTAGAAGATTAAGGGGAGACTTAATAGAGACGTACAAGATAATACATGGCTTGGAAAGGGTGGACGCTAGGAAATTGTTTCCGTTAGGTGAGGAGACTAGGGCCCGTGGACACAAGGTAAAAACAATGACTGCAGATGCTGAAAATCAAATACTGGATTAGTGGTGCTGGAAGAGCACAGCAGTTCAGGCAGCATCCAACGAGCAGCGAAATCAACGTTTCGGGCAAAAGCCCTTCGTGATGAAGGGCTTTTGCCCGAAATGTTGATTTCGCTGCTCGTTGGATGCTGCCTGAACTGCTGTGCTCTTCCAGCACCACTAATCCCGTGGACACAGCCTTAGAATTAGAGGGGGTCAATTCAGAACAGAAATGCGGAGACATTTCTTCAGCCAGAGAGTGGTGGGCCTGTGGAATTCATTGCCGCAGAGTGCAGTGGAGGCCGGGACGCTAAATGTCTTCAAGGCAGAGATTGATAGATTCTTGTTGTCTTGAGGAATTAAGGGCTACAGAGAGAATACGGGTAAGTGGGGTTGAAATGCCCATCAGCCATGATTGAATGGCAGAGTGGATTTGATGGGCAGAATGGCCTTACTTCCACTCCTAGGTCTTATGGTCTTATTTATGCAGATCACAAACAGCAGAGGTCCCAGCACTGATCCCTGTGGAACACCACTAGTCACAATCCTCCATTTCAAATATCATCCTTCCTACCCACTTTCTCCTATAACTAAGCCAGTTTTGTATTCATTTTGCCAACTCACCCAGTACCATGTGACTTCACCTTTTGTACCAGTCTGCCATGAGGGACCTTGTCAAAAAGCTTTACTGAAGTCCATGTAAACACCACCAACTGCTTTTCCCTCAGTCATCTTCGTCACCTCCTCAAAAAAATTCAATTAAGTTAGTGAAGCACATCTTCCCTTGCAAAGCCATGCTGTCTATCACTATTAAATCCACTTCTAAATGCATGTAGATCTTGTCCCGAGACGCTTTTCCAATAACTTATCCACCACCGACATATACTCAGAGGCCTGTATTTTCCAGGATTATCCCTGCTACCCTTCTTAAACAATGGGACAACATTGGTAATTCTCCAGTCCTCTGTGACCTCCCCTGTGGCTAAAGAGCATACAAAGATATCTGTCAATGTTCCAGCAATTTGCTCTCTTGCCTCCATCAATACTCTGGGATAGATCCCATCAGAACCCGGGGTCTTACCTACCTCAATATTTCCTTTTCAATAGTAACTTGACTAAGAACCTCGACACTCCCTTCTGAGATCATCCTCCATCGATTCCTTCTCTTTGGTGAATACCAAAGTATTTGTTTAGGACCTCACCTAACTCTTCTGGCTCCACACCTACATTCCCCCATTGTCCTTGAATGGGCCATATTTTAGGGTGTAGGTTTGCTCGCTGAGCTGTAGGTTTGATATCCAGACGTTTCATTACCTGGCTAGGTAACATCAGTGGTGACCTCCAAGTGAAGCGAAGCTTTGTCTCCTGCTTTCTATTTATATGTTTGCCCTGGATGGGGTTCCTGGGGTTTGTGGTGATGTCATTTCCTGTTCACGACCCTCTCTCCCTCGCAGCCCTACACACTGAGGCAAAAAAAACCCCACCATTTTGACTGGGACAACACTGGGACAGGCTATGCAAAGACATGCCAGAGAATTCCTAGAGGCCTGGCATTCCGACCACAATGCCATAAACATACACAGAGATCTAGATGCCATCTATCAACCCCTCAGAAAACAAACAGGAAATGACATCACCACAAACTCCAGGAACCCCATCCAGGACATATAAATAGAAGGCAGGAAACAACAGCTTCGCTTCACTTGGAGGTCACCACTGATGTTACCTAGCCAGGTAATGAAACGTCTGGATATCAAACCTACAGCTCAGGGAGCAAACTACACCCTGAACCTCAACCTGAGCTACAAACCTTCATAAACCTTGCAACGAGCCACTACTTCCACAGACTACCCTCTTGCTTGGTAACATATGTAAAAAAGGCCTTGGGATTCTTCTTAATCTTGTTTGCTAACGACTTTCCATGATCCCTTTTAGCCTTTCGAATTCCTTGTTTAAGTTCTTTCCTACTTTCCTTATTAACTTCAAGGGCTTTGTCAGTTCCCATTCTCCTCAACCTTATGCATGCTTCTTTGATCTTTTTGACCAAGTCATAATAGCCCTGGACATCCAAGGTTCACGTAACTTGCCATACCTGTCCTTCATTCACACAGGAATGTGCTGCTCCTAAACTCTTTATCACTGATGTTTGAAATATTTCCACATGTCCAGTGTGGATTTACCCTCAACCAACATTCTCCAGTTCAAAGTGTGGCGCTGGAAAAGCACAGTAGGTCAGACAGTATCCGAGTAGGAGAATCAACATTTCAGGCATAAGCCTTTCATCAGGAATCAGGACATTTCTGAAGGGCTTAGGCCCGAAACGTCGACTTTCCTGCTCCTTGAATGCTGCCTGACCTGCTGTGCTTTTCCAGCATCACATTTTGACTCTGATCACCAGTATCTGCAGTCCTCATTTTCTCCCATTCTCCAGTTCTTGCCAAACATTGTTGTAGTTTGCCTTCCCCCACCTTCAATGGGGTGGCTCAGTGGTTAGTACTGCTGCCTCACAGCCCCAGGGACCCAGGTTCAATTCAAGCCTGGGGGAGACTGAGGAGTTTGCACATTCTCCCAGTGTCTGCGCAGATTTCCTCCCACAGTCCAAAAATGTGCAGGTTAGATGAATTGCCCATAGCGTTCAGGGATGTGTAGTTAGGGCAGTAGTCAGGGAGGAGAAAGTGAGGACTGCAGATGCTGGGGATCAGAGCTGAAAATGTGTTGCTGGAAAAGCACAGCAGGTCAGGCAGCATCCAAGGAACAGGAGAATTGACAATTCGGGCATAAGCCCTTCTTCAGGAATAAGGAAAGTGTGTCCAGCAGGCTAACATAAAAGGTAGGGAGGAGGGACTTGGGGGAGGGGCATTGGAAATGCGATAGGTGGAAGGTGGTCAAGGTGAGGGCGATAGGCCGGAGTGGGGTGGGGGCAAAGGGGTCAGGAAGAAGATTGCAGGTTAGGAAGGCAGTGCTGAGTTCGAGGGATTTGACTGAGACAAGGTGGGGGGAGGGGAAATGAGAAAACTGGAGAAATCTGAGTTCATCCCTTGTGGTTGGAGGGCTCCTAGGCGGAAGATGAGGCGCTCTTCCTCCAACCGTCATGTTGCTATGGTCTGGCGATGGAGGGGTCCAAGGACCTGCATGTCCTTGGTGGATTGGGAGGGGGAGTTGAAGTGTTGAGCCACGGGGTGGTTGGTGCGGGTGTCCCAGAGGTGTTCTCTGAAACGTTCTGCAAGTAGGCGGCCTGTCTCCCCAATATAGGGGAGGCCACATCGGGTGCAGCGGATGCAAAGATGATGTGTGTGGAGGTGCAGGTGAATTTGTGGCGGATATGGAAGTATCCCTTGGAGCCTTGGAGGGAAGTAAGCGGGGGGGGTGCAGAGCTGGTGGGAGGTGTGGGTGCAAGTTTTGCATTTCTTGTTGTTGCAGGGGAAGGTGCCGGGAGTGGAGGTTGGGTTGGTGGGGGGTGTGGACCTGACGAGGGAGTCACGGAGGGAGTGGTCTTTTCGGAACGCTGATAGGGGAGGAGGGGGAAATATATCCCTGGTGGTGGGGTCAGGGATAAATGTAAAGTAATAGGGTTGGGGAATGGGGCTGGGTGGCTATTCTTCAGTCAATGTGGATTTGTTGGGCCGAAGGGCCTGTTTCCACACTGTAGGGATTCTATGATCTGAGCACTGCTGTTAGCCCTATCCATGAGCATCTTAAGACATAGGAGCAGATATTAGGCCATTCAGCCCATTGAGTCTGCCATTCAATCATTGCAGATAAGTTTCTCAACCCCATTGTTCCACTTTCTCTCCAGAAAGATTGATCCTAAAAGTCAGATACTACTCCTAAAATGCTCGCCCACAAACTTCATTCACCTGGCCAGGCTCATTTCCCAAATCCATGTCTAGCATAACCTCTTCCCTGGTTGGATTGGTTAAATACTATGTCAAAATATCCTCCTGAATGGTCCTTACAAATTCTGCCCCATCCAAGCCCTAGCATGAAGTGAGTCCCAGTATAGGGGAAGTTAAAATCACCCACAACAACCCTGCTGTTTTTATACCTTTCAAAAATCTATCTACATATTCTCTCTTCTACCTCCTGCTGGCTGTTGGGAGGCCTGTTATATACTACCAGCTTTGCGATTTTACCTTTCCTATTCCTGCATTCTACCCATATTGCCTCACTGCACGATTCCTCTGATATTTAATTCCTGTACTGAGGGAGGACATATCATTCCTTAACATTCAATGGCACTACTGTCACCAACTATCCACATTTTGGAGATTGCCATTGCTCAGGAAATGAACTGAAAAAGCCATAAAAATACAGTTGCTATAAGGGCAGCTCAATGACCAGGAATTGTGCAACAGGTGACTCATCTCCCAACTTCCTAAATCGTGTCAACCATCTACATGGCACAAATCAGAAGTGTAATGAAATATTCTACTCTTGCCTGGATGGGACCAAATCCATTAAGTCCAAATTCATTAACTCAAACACCAAAGTACAAAAGCAGATGAATGGGAACACCACTACCTACAAGTCATGATGGTGCATGACTTGAAACTATATCACTGTTGATTCACTGATGCTAGGTCAAAATCTGAAAATCCTCTTAAGAGCTTTGTAGGGGTACGTCAGAGTCATTCAATATGGAAACAGACCGTTTTGTCCAATCAGTCCATGCCGCCTATGTTCCCAAACTAGTCCCACCTGCTTGCACTTGGTCCTTATCCCTCTAAACACTTCCTGAGGACTTATGAACATATCGAAATATCTTTTAAACATTGTAACTGTACTTGCATCCACCACTTTCCCTGGCAGTTCATTCCCCACGTGTAAAAAAAGTTGCGCCTCGTGCCTTTTTGAAATCCTTCTCTTTCCCCCCCCCCTTAAAAACATGCGTAGATTTGAACTGCCCCACCCTATAGAAAAGACCGTTGTCATTTATCTTATCTATGCCCCTCATGATTTCATAAATCTCAATAAAGATCATCCCTCAACCTCCTACGCTCCAGTGAAAAAGGTCCCAGCCTATTTTTATATCTCAAATCCTTCATTCCTCGCAACAATCTGGTAAACCTTTTCTGAACCCTCTCCAGTTTAAGCATGTCCTTTCTTTAACAGGGAGACCAGAACTGCGTACAGTATTCCAGAAGAGGCCTCACCAACATCTTGTACAACCTCAGCATGATATTTAACTCCTGTACTCAAATGTCTGAGCAATGAAAGCAAATGTGCTAAATATGTTCTTAATCACTCTGTAATGAAGACTTCAAAGAATTATATACCTGGACCCCTAGGTGTCTGTTCTACAACACTACCTAAGGCCCTACCATTAATTGTGCAAGTCCCATCCTTTTTTGTATTAAAAAATTACAATACCTCACATTTAAACAAATTAAACTCCATCTGCTACTCCTCAGCCCATTGATCAAGATCTCTTTGTAATCTTACATATTCTTCTTCACTGTCCACTATATCACCAATTTTGGTGTCACCTGCAAACCTATTAACAATGCCTTACACTCTCGTTCAAATCATTATACAAATGACAAACAAAAGTGGACACAGTACTGATTACCATGGAATACCACTGGTCACAGACCACCAGTTCGAAAAACAGCCCTCCACAACCATTCTGTCTCATCATAAAACCAACTTTGTATGCAACTGGCAAGCTCACCCTGCATCCCATGTGTTCGAACTTTACTAATTCGTGTACCAGATACAACTTTGTCAAAAACTTTACCAAAGTCCAAGTAAACTACATCGGTCACCCTGCCCTCATTCATCTTTTCGGTTACTTCATTAAAAAAACCTCAATCAGGTTTGAGACATTATTTCTCTCACTGAAAGCCAAACTGACTATCCCTATTGAATGTTGTGGTTCTGTTCGCCGAGCTGGGAATTTGTGTTGCAGACGTTTCGTCCCCTGTCTAGGTGACATCCTCAGTGCTTGGGAGCCTCCTGTGAAGCACTTCTGTGATGTTTCCTCCAGCATTTATAGTGATTTGTATCTGCTGCTTCCGGTTGTCAGTTCCAGCTGTCCGCTGTAGTGGCCGGTATATTGGGTCCAGGTTGATGTGCTTATTAATTGAATCTGTGGATGAGTGCCATGCCTCCAGGAATTCCCTGGCTGTTCTCTGTTTGGCTTGTCCTATAATAGTAGTGTTGCCCCAGTCGAATTCATGTTGCTTGTCATCTGCGTGTGTGGCTACTAAGGATAGCTGGTCGCGTTGTTTCGTGGCTAGTTAGTGTTCATGGACGCGGATCGTTAGCTCTCTTCCTGTTTGTCCTATATAGTGTTTTGTGTAGTCCTTGCAAAAAGGACTTTTGTAGTGTACAAAATCCCATGCAAGGACTGCACAAAACACTATATAGGACAAACAGGAAGACAGCTAACGATGCGCATCCATGAACACCAACCAGCCACGAAACAACACGACCAACTATCCTTAGTAGCCACACACGCAGATGACGAGCAATATGAGTTCGACTGGGACAACACTACTATTATAGAGGTAAAAACAATGACTGCAGATGCTGGATACCAGATTCTGGATTAGTGGTGCTGGAAGAGCACAGCAGTTCAGGCAGCATACAAGGAGCAGCAAAATCAACGTTTCGGGCAAAAGCCCTTCATCAGGAATAAAGGCAGAAAGCCTGAAGTGTGGAGAGATAAGCTAGAGGAGGGTGGGGATGGGGAGAAAGTAGCATAGAGTACAATAAGTGAGCGGGGGAGGGGATGAAGGTGATAGGTCAGGGAGGAGAGAGTGGAGTGGATAGGTGGAAAAGGAGATAGGCAGGTAGGACAAGTCCGGACAAGTCATGGGGACAGTGCCGAGCTGGAAGTTTGGAACGAGGGTGAGGTGGGGGAAGGGGAAATGAGGAAACTGTTGAAGTCCACATTGAAGTCCTGGGGTTGAAGGGTTCAGAGACTGAAGGTGAAGCGTTCTTCCTCCAGGTGTCTGGTGGTGAGGGAGTGGCGGTGAAGGAGGCCCATGTCCTCAGCAGAGTGGGAGGGGGAGTTGAAATGTTGGGCCATCTGGTGGTGTGGTTGATTGGTGCTGCTGTCCTGGAGATGTTCCCTAAAGCGCTCTGCTAGGAGGCGCCCAGTCTCCCCAATGTAGAGGAGACCGCATCAGGAGCAACGGATACAATAAATGATATTAGTGGATGTGCAGGTAAAACTTTGATGGATGTGGAAGGCTCCTTTAGGGCCTTGGATAGAGGTGAGGGAGGAGGTGTGGGCACAGGTTTTACATTCCTGTGGTGCCAGGGGAAGGTTCCAGGATGGGAGGGTGGGTTGTAGGGGGGGGCGTGGACCTGACCAGGTAGTCACGGAGGGAACGGTCTTTGCGGAAGACGGAAAGGGGTGGAAAGGGAAATATATCCCTGGTGGTGGGGTCTTTTTCAAAGTGGTGGAAATGTCGGCGGATGATTTGGTTGATGCAAAGGTTGGTAGGGTGGAAGGTGAGCACCAGGGGCGTTCTGTCCTTGTTACGGTTGGAGGGGTGGGGTCTGAGGGCGGAGGTGCGGGATGTGGATGAGATGCGTTGGAGGGCATCTTTAACCACGTGGGAAGGGAAATTGCGGTCTCTAAAGGAGGAGGCCATCTGGTGTGTTCTGTGGTGGAACTGATCCTCCTGGGAGCAGATACGGCGGAGGCGGAGGAATTGGGAATACGTGATGGCATTTTTGCAAGAGATAGGGTGGGAAGAGGTGTAATCCAGGTAGTTGTGGGAGTCGGTGGGTTTGTAAAAAATGTCAGTGTCAAGTTGGTCGTTATTAATGGAGATGGAGAGGTCCAGGAAGGGGAGGGAGGTGTCAGAGATGGTCCAGGTAAATTTAAGGTCAGAGTGGAGTGTGTTGGTGAAGTTTATGAATTGCTCAACCTCCTCGCGGGAGCACGAGGTGGCGCCAATGCAGTCATCAATGTAGTGGAGGAAGAGGTGGGGAGTGGTGCCGGTGTAATTACAAAGATCAACTGTTCTTTGTAGCCAACAAAGAGACAGGCATATGGGCCCCAGCCTGTTTGTTCTTCTATTTGTTTACCTATTTGTTCTTCGACCTCACGCTCACTGTTGGGAGGTCTGTAATACAGCCTCAACAATGTGACTGCACCCTTCTTATTTCTCAGCTCCATCCATAATGCCTCACTACCCAAGCTGCGATATCGTCCCTGACCAGCAATGGAACTCCACCCCCTCTTTTACTTCCCTCCCTATGAACATTTCGCTGCCAATCATCATTCCTTTCCTTCAACCAAGTCTCCGTGATGGCAATGTCATACTCCCAGGCACCAATCCAAGCCCCAAGTTCATCTGCCTTACACACTATACTCCTTGCATTAAAATAGATGCGTTTCAGGCCACCAGCTCTTTTGTGTTCGTCTGCTCTCTGCCTATTCTTCTCTTTATTAAAGCTACCTTCATAATTCTTACAGTCTCCACCTCACTGCCTAATTGTTTTCTCTTCTGGTTCCTAGTCCCCTGCCACGTTAGTTTAAAACCTCCCCAACAGCAGTAGCAAAATCGCCCCCAAGGACATTGGTTCCGATCTGGTTCAGATGTAGACTGTCCCTTTTGTAATAGTCCCACTTTTCCCAGAACCAGTCCCAAGGTCCAACAAATCTGAATCTCTCCCTCCTACACGATCTCTCAAGCCACGTGTTCATCCTGCCTACGTTTTTCATTTCTACGCTGGCTAGCATGTGGCACTGGTAGTAATCCCAAGATCACTACTTTTGAGGTCCTCTCCTTTAACTTTTAGACTTTCCAGACTTCTCCATTACAGCCTTTCTTAAACAAAAGCACAACATTAGACACCCATCAGTGTGATGATACTGTCACTTTAAAAAAAATCCAGGACAAAATAACCTTTTAAAGAGAGGTTTAAGGAATAGCTGCCAAACTAGGTACTTGAAAATGATTTAAGTCCAAAAAAGTGCAGGTTATAGGTGAATTGGCCATGCTAAATTGTCCGTAGTGTTAGGGGCAGGGGTAAATGTAGGGGAATGGGTCTGGGTGGATTGCGCATCGGCGGGTCAGTGTGGACTTGTTGGGCCAAAGGGCCTGTGTCCACACTGTAAATAATCTCATCTAATTAAATAACTTGTAAGGCCTTTATTTTCTTTTGTAAAGTTGGAACAATGGAAACAGTGTGGCCAGCTCTCTCAAATCCAGATTACTGGACTTTGGTTTTTTTCAGTAGCTCAGCTGCTGTTTGGGGGTCTCAAAAGAGTTGGAAGCTTCAGTGAATACCTCTTGGCTGTTACACTGAATGTTCTCTTGACATTCTTTCTTCCTGGATTGGAAAACTGCATGTAAGAATCTGTGTCTGAATTTGCCTTTTAGCCAAGGAATGCGTTTATGGGATGTTACTATATAGGGACAGTTAACATAGAATGGTACAGCGCAGTACAGGCCCTTCGGCCCTCCATATTACCCTCCATTATCCGCTCTGTGAAACCAATCTGAAGCCTATCTACCCTACACTATTCCATTTTCATCCATGTGTTTATCCAATAACCATTTAAATGCCCTTAAAGTTGGCAAATCTACTACTGTTGCAGGCAAGGCATTCCACGCCCCTACTACTGAGTAAAGAAACTGCCTCTGACATCTGCTCTGGATCTACCACCCCTCAACTGAAAGCTATGTCGCCATCACCATCTGAGGGAAAAGGCTCTCACTGTCCACCCTATCTAACCCCCTGATCATCTTGTATGTCTCAATTAAGTCACCTCTCAACTTTCTTCTCTCTCATGAAAACAGCCTCACATCCCTCAGTTTTTCGTCACAAGACCTTCCCTTCGTACCAGGCAGCATTCTAGTAAACTTCCTCTGAACCCTTTCCAATGCTATCACATCCTTCCTATAATGCGGCGACCAGAACTATATGCAAAACTCCAAGTACTGCCGCACTCGAGTTGTCTACAGCTACATGACCTCATAGCTCCGAAACTCAATCCCTCTACCAACAAAAGCTAACACACTGTATGTCTTAACAACCGTATCACCGATCTATGTACATGGACATCAAGATCTCTCTACTCATCTATACTACCAAGAATCTTACCAGTCGCCTAGTACTCTATTCCTGTTACTCCTTTCAAAGTGAATCACCTCACACTTTTCCCGCATTAAACTCCATTTGCCACCTCTCAACCCAGCTCTCCAGCTTCTCTACTTCCCTCTGTAACCTGTAACATCCTTCTGCACTATCCACCACACCACCGACCTTAGCATCATCTGTAAATTTACTAACCCCTCCTTCTACGCCCTCATCCAGGTCATTTATAACAATGACAAACAACAGTGGCCCCAAAACAGATCCTTGTGGTACACCAATAGTAACTGAACTCCAGGGTGAACATTTCTCACCAACCACCACCCTCCGTCTTCTTTCAGCTAGCCAATTTTCTGATCCAAACCACTGAATCACCCCCAATCCCATGCCTCCATATTTTGTACAACAGCCTACTATGGGGAATCTTATCAAACGCCTTACTGAAATCTATATACACATCAACCATTTTATCCTTATCCACCTGTTTGCAAGTTCTTAAAGAACTCAAAGTTTCTGAGGCACAACTCACCCTTCGCAAAACCATGTTGACTATCCCTGATCAATTTACTCTTCTCTAGTAGTCATGATTTGGAGATGCTGGTGTTGGAATGGGGTGTAGAAAGTTAAAAATCACAACACCAGATTATAGTCCAACAGGTTTAATTGGAAGCACACTAGCTTTTGGAGCGTCGCTCCTTCATCACCTGATAAAGGAGCAACCCTCTGAAAGCTAGTGTGCTTCCAATTAAACCTGTTGGACTATAACCTGGTGTTGTGAGATTTTTTAACTTCGTACTCCTCTCTAGATCATCATCAATTCTATCTCTTCTAACTTTTCCCAACACTTTACCCACAACTGAAGGAAAGCTCACTGGTCTATAATTACAAGGGTTGTCTCTACTCCCCTTCTTGACCAAGGGGACAATATTTGTTTTTCCTCCAGTCTTCTGGCACTATTCCTGTAGACAATGACGACAAAGATCAAAGCCAAAGGCTCTGAAATCTCTCTCTCTGCACTGCAGAGAATTCTAGGACAAATCCTATCCGGCCCAGAGGACTTACCTATTTTCACACTTCCCAGAATTGCCAACACCTCACCCTTGTGAACCGCAATCCAGTCTAGTCTAGTAGCCTATATCACAGTATTCTCAACAACATTATCTTTTTCCCAATGTGAATACTGCTGAAGAACTTTCATTTATTGCTTCCCCAATCTTCTTGGACTCCACGCACAACTTCCCTCTTGACTGGCCCTAATCTTACTCTAACAATTCTTTTATTCCTGATATAGAAAACTTTAGGGTTTTCCTTGATCCTATCTGCCAACTTAATTAGTAATAGGTACAGTATCTATTATTTGGTTAAGTTTTCTAATCATTAAGTTCTTCTAACTTCTTTCTTTTGCTTGCATTTTAACTGCAGTGTTTAAGTAATATGCATTTTGCTTCATATAGAATAGTTTGACCAGTCGCATCACATCTGGAACATGGCACTTCACATCTACCTTTAAAATTAAAAAAAGTTAGGGTCTAGGCTACCTTCTTAAAATATTTGGAGGCAGTTTGGTCTGGTGCATAACACGAGTCCTCACCAGCTGGTTTTAGATTATACAAATATCTTTGCTCAGGGTCCTGTAAATTTCTTCCTAATATCCCACAATATCCTGGGATACACTTGATCAGGTCCTGGAGATTTATCTACCTTTATGTCTTCTTAAGGCCTCCAGCACTTAAAAGTAGTTCACATTACAGAAAAGAAAAACCATCAATATTTATTTCCCAAATTATCCAATTTCTACTATATTCTCCACAGTAAAAACCAACACAAAATGTTCATTAAATATCCCTCCCATCTCCGGAGATTCAACACAAACATGACCTTGTTGATCATTAAGGAGTCATACTGTCTGTCTGGTTGCTGTCTCGCTCTGAATGTATTTGTAAGATCTTTTGGATCATTAACCTTATCTGTCAAGGCTCTCTCAAGTTGTCTCTTTGCCCTCCTGATTTCCTTCTTAAGAATGCCCCTACACTTTATATTCTGAGATTCAGTTGATGCCAGTTGGCTACATCTAATATATGATTTTTTTTACTCTTGACTAGAACCTCAATATCTTTATTCATCCACTTACACTTAAAGCCTGACCCTTCACTCTAACAGGAACATAATAGGAGTCTTGCACTGATCAATCAGCTCTTTAACTGCAATCAACTTTTGAAAGTTCTTATTTCATGCCATTAAAATTTGCCTAACCCCCAAGAACTTCCATTTTTATAGACTTACCCTTTTACATCACTATTTTAAAGTTAATACTATTAGGATCACTTGTTCCAAAGTGTTCTACTTCTAAAACTTCAGTCATTTGCCCTGCCTTATTACCCGAAGAGAAGGTCAAGTTTTGCTTCTCTTGTAGGAAGATTTACATATTGAAAGAAAATCTTCTTGAACACATTTAACAAATTCTTCACCATCCAGGCCTTTAAAACTATGGCAGTCCCAGTCAAATGTTTGGAAAATTAAAATCCCCTGTTACAGCCTTTTTATTCTTACACATATCCGAGATCTCTCTACATACAGTCGGTTCTACTACGACACGTATTTCTTTAATGCAAATTGGTTTTAACATGACTGAAGAATTTATAGTTATTTGTAGAATTCAAACTTTCCTTACCCGTATTGGCTATAACGTGATTCCGACCCCATTAGTTTAAATGGCAAGGCTATTGTGGGATTTCCTTATAACTCGGGATTGCACAAGAACATAACTTTTGCGTTGTAATAGAATAGACTGTACTTGCTTCTCAATTTCCCTCTGACTATTGGGGTGCCTACAGTACAATTCCACCAAGATGATCATCACCCTTTCTTATTTCTAATTTCAACCCATATATTTTCACTAAATGATCTATCGGAAGTATCTTCTCTAATTACAGTAGTAATATTTTCCTTAATCAAAAATGCCATCCCACTCCTCTCTTTCCATCTTTCCCATAGTATCTAAAACTTGGAACATTGAGTACTAGGCCTGTCCACCCCTCAGCGAAGTTCTTGTAATAGCCATGACATCACAGTCCCATGCTCCTAAGCATGCTCTGAATTCATCAACCTTACCTGTAAGGCCTCTTGCATTGAAATAAATGCAGTTTAATTCTACAGAATTACTTAGTTCACCAACATGCTCGTCTTTTCTAATTAACATTCTCTTTTCTGATTCAGAACGATCCTCATCTTTCTATTTTCACTGTTACTTGGGAAGCCCCCACCCTCTAAAAACGTTTACAGGCTGCCAAAATAGAACTAGCAAATCTCCCCATGAGGATTTGGTCCCCTTCCAAGCAGGTGAAACCCATCTTTTTTGAATAGGTCTTTTCTGTCGCAGAAGAGATCCTAATGAATGCTTTCACGCCACTCAATCATGCATTAAAACAGGTCAAGGCAGCAGCTCACCCTTCCAAAGAGCAAGAAATGCTGGCCTAGTTAGTGGCATCTTCACCCTATGAATGAACAAAAAGTGACCAGCAATATTTCAGGATAATTAAATTAAAACACTAGTACTTTGACCGATAATTAACATTCTTGAATTACGTTCATTGTATTCTTTAACGATTGAGGAATCAAGGCTCATGGGAATAGGTAAAGTGGTGTGAGGCCCTGATCTGGAATGGCATTTAAAGCTTGTGGGGTTGTATGGCCTACTCCTTATGATCTATGTTCTTGAAGTGAGGACCATGACTTAACTGACCAGCATAACTGTCCAAAAGCTGCTAGTATTGCTAACAAATTCAAGACATACAGCACTTTTAAGAGCCTTTACGGATGGGAAACAGATGTGAATTAGCTTCAAACAGAGTGTATGCCGTTTAACAATCACTTTTTTTTTGGTTTTTATCTCTAAACCCAAGACAAAGTAATGTGCTGGCAGCATTTATTTCTCTACAGTAGTTGCACATATGCAGGAAAACTTCTTAAAACACTTTACTTTGCAGCAGAACAATGAGACTAATTGGATGGAAAAAGTCAACTAAACACAAAAAAGTTTGAAGAAATGTTAAAAGTAGAGCAGAAGAATGATGTACAAGCACAATACAAAATGCAAAAGCACAGTAACAGATCAAACAACCAACAGCAGGGGGCAGAAGTCATCCAGTGTTGCAGAGGTGGGTTTAGTGCAGACAAGAACAAAAAGTGACACTGACAGTATCATCGAAGAGTACAGCACAAATCTATACTGACTTGTTCGAACATCAATCTAGTCAGTCCTATGGACTCTTCTTAACTTCTATCAAGTCTCCCCTCAGCTGTTGCTACTCTAGAGAAAACAACCCTTAAGTGTCATACAAAGCTGCAACATGACATCCTGACTCTTGTATTCAATGCCCAAAACAATAAAGGCAAGTATGCAATTTGCCCTCTTTACCACCCTGTCTGCCTGTGTGGCATGGGACACCAAAATTCCTCCGCACCGCACATCGATGCTGTGCAGGGCCCTGCCATTAACTAGATACTTTTCCTTAACACAATCTCCCAAAGTGCAGCATCTCATACTTGCCTGGATTAAACTCCATCTGCCATTTCTCTGCTCACATCTGCAACTGATCTATATTCCATTGTATCCTTTGACAACCTTTTACTCTATCCACAACTCCACTGATCTTTTTATCAGCTGCAAACTTACTACATAACCCATCTATGTTTTCATCCAGGTCATTTAAGTATATCTTAAACAGCAGAGGTCCCAGTCCAGATCCCTGCAGAACACCACTAGTCATGGACCTCCTGTCAAAAAATACCATCCTTCTACCACTACTCTCTGCCTTCCATGGGCAAGCCAATTCTGAATCCAAACAGCTAGGTCACCATGGATCCTATGCATCTTAATCTTCTCGGTGAGCTTACCATGAGGAACACTGTTGAAAGCCTTACTAAAATCCATGCAAACAACATCCACTGCTCTACTCTTATTGATCACCTTTGTCACCAGCTCAAAAGATTTAATCAAACTAGTAAGACATAACATCCCCCACATAAAGCCATGCTGACTGTTCCTAATTAGGCCAAACCTTTCCAAATGCGTATAAATCCTATCACTAATAATTCTCTCCAATAGCTTCCTTACGACTGACGTGAGACTCACAGGTCTATAATTTCCTGAATTATCCTTATTTCCCTTCTTGAACAGAACAACAATATTAGCTACTCGTCAGACTTCCAGGACCTCTCCAGAGGCTAGCAAGGATACAAAGATCTTGGTCAAGACCCCCAGCGTTCTCTTTTCTTAATAATCTGGGGTAGATACCATGAAGCCCTGGGGACTTATCCATCAATGTTCTTCAAGAGATCTAACACTGCTTCTTTCTTGATCTCAATGTCCTAGCATGCTCCATACTAATCTCTGTTTGCCAGTATTTATCCCATATTCCTTTAAACCCTTCCTATACCCATCCAGATGCCTTTTAAATGTTGTAATTGTATCTGCTTCCACTACTTCCTTTGGCAGCTCAATCAATACTCGCACCACCCCCTGCATGAGAAAGTTGCTCCATAGACCCTTTTTTAAATTCTTTCCCTCTTACCTTAAACCCAATGCCCTCTTGATCTGGACTTCCCCCAAACCAGGAAAAGGACTTGACTATGTACCCTATCCATACCCCTTATGATTTTGTAAACCTCTAAGGCCACCCCTCAGTCTCCCACATCCCAGGGGGAAAACCCCAGCCTTTTCAGCCCCTCCCTTTAGCTTAAACCTCCTGTCCTGGCAACATCCTTGCAAATCTTTTCTGAACCATCACAAGTTTAGCAACATCTTTCCGCCAGAATGGTAACTAAAATTGTAATAATTGCCTCACCAATGTCCTGAACAGCCACAACATGATATCCCAACTCTTATACTCAAAAGTCTGACCAAGGAAGGCAAGCAACACCTTCCTCACCACCCTGTCTACCTGTGACTCTACTTTCAAGGAACAATGCACCTGCACCCATAGGTCTTCAGTCCAACCCCACCATTCACTAAGGCAGGTCAAGGCAGCTTTGTCTTGCATTTCATAGATCTTCATGCTGTTTCTGATCTTCGTTTTTCAAAGCAACAAAATCAATTTAAAATCCTTGCTGCATTCAGTGCAGAGAAAATTCTGGAAGAGCCGGACTTTGGGGCTGCACGGTGGCTCAGTGGTTAGCACTGTTGCCTCACTGGGTTTGATTCCTGCCTTGGGTGACTGTCTGTGCACAGTTTGCACGTTCTCCCCATGTCTGTATGGGCTTCCTCCCACAGTCCAAAGATGTGCAAGTCAGGTGAATTGGTCATTCTAAATTGCCCATAGTGTTAGGTGCAATAGTCAGAGGGAAATGGGTCTGGATGGTTACTCTTCGGAGGGTTAGCGCTGACTTGTGGGGCTGAAGAGCCTGTGTCCATACTGTAGGAATCTAATTTTAAATCAGATCACTCAGTGGCAGGATTTACATGCACAAGGAAGCGCATGTAAGCTTGATTCAGGGCAGCAGCAGGTGGGGACAACAAGGAGGGCCCAGCAAGCAGGAGGCCCTTTGGCCCAATCTCCCTTCTTCCATGCTGCCACTTTTGGATCACCCCCTCTGATGTGCATCTCCACAAAACTGTTTGGATGGGTACAATACATGCCCTGGCATATATGTTCTGATGTCAGCAAACATACCCACCACCTTTAACACAAACAGCTGGATTTCCAGCACTGGCCAAATATGCCAGCACAGTAAAACAAAATGAAATATCAATGGGATTGTGCAAGACTCACAACAGGTATAATTTACACAACATGTTACTAAACATTAACCAGCATTAACTGCCCATCCCAGTTCCCACAAGGTGGGGGTGGGGATGGGGGGGGGCAAGGGAGGGAAAGAGACCTTCTCGGTGCAAAGGGCAGGAGTTGGGGAGGTGGGGATAGATGGATAGATTTTTTGGGGGGGGTGGGGTGTGGAGAGCAGATTGGGGGGGGGGGGGGGAAGAGGGCAGGAGATGGCGGGGTGGGGAGATGGGAAGGTGGGGGGGGTGGGAAGGTGGTGGGGGGGGTGGGGAGATGGTGGTGGGGAGGGGGTGGTGGGGAGGGGGTGGTGGGGAGGGGGTGGTGGGGAGGGGGTGGTGGGGAGGGGGTGGTGGGGAGGGGGTGGTGGGGAGGGGGTGGTGGGGAGGGGGTGGTGGGGAGGGGGTGGTGGGGAGGGGGTGGTGGGGAGGGGGTGGTGGGGAGGGGGTGGTGGGGAGGGGGTGGTGGGGAGGGGGTGGTGGGGAGGGGGTGGTGGGGAGGGGGTGGTGGGGAGGGGGTGGTGGGGGGGGGTGGTGGGGGGGGGTGGTGGGGAGATGCTGGTGGGGGGGGGTGGTGGGGAGATGCTGGTGGGGGGGGGTGGTGGGGAGATGCTGGTAGGGGGGGGTGGTGGGGAGATGCTGGTGGGGAGGGGTGGTGGGGAGATGCTGGTGGGGGGGGGGTGGTGGGGAGATGCTGGTGGGGGGGGTGGTGGGGAGATGCTGGTGGGGGGGGGTGGTGGGGAGATGCTGGTGGGGGGGGTGGTGGGGAGATGCTGGTGGGGGGGGGTGGTGGGGAGATGCTGGTGGGGGGGGGTGGTGGGGAGATGCTGGTGGGGGGGGTGGTGGGGAGATGCTGGTGGGGGGGGGTGGTGGGGAGATGCTGGTGGGGGGGGTGGTGGGGAGATGCTGGTGGGGGGGGTGGTGGGGGGATGCTGGTGGGGGGGGGTGGTGGGGGGATGCTGGTGGGGGGGGGGTGGTGGGGGGATGCTGGTGGGGGGGGGGTGGTGGGGAGATGCTGGTGGGGGGGGGATGGTGGGGAGATGCTGGTGGGGGGGGTGGTGGGGAGATGCTGGTGGGGGGGGGTGGTGGGGAGATGCTGGTGGGGGGGGGTGGTGGGGAGATGCTGGTGGGGGGGGTGGAGGGGTGCGGAGATGGTGGGGAGATGGTGGGGTTGGGGGAGGAGTGGGGAGATGTTGGTGGGGGGGGTGCGGAGATGTTGGTGGGGGGTGAGGGAGTGGGGAGATGTTGGTAGTGGGGGGGGCGAGGAGATGGTGGGGGTGGGGAGGTTTTGGTGGGGGGTGAGGGGGTGGGGAGATGTTGGTGGGGGGTGAGGGAGTGGGGAGATGTTGGTAGTGGGGGGGGTGGAGAGATGGTGGGGAGACGGTGGTGGGGGGTGGGGAGCAGTAGCCATACCTATACCCTCCCTTCCCCCACTCACTTCATATTCTCCACGTCGCGGCCCCGAAACAGACAGAGTGGGATGACCGGGACAGCGAGCGCCATGATCCAGGAATAATAAAATCCCATTTTACAGTAATAACGGAACCCGGAGCTCAGCAACCACAGCAGCGGCAGCAGCAGCGGGATCGGCAACAGGAACCAAAGCGGGGCCATGGCCTGGGCCCACGGCGGGACTGACCGTCTCCCGGAGCCCGCGTCCTGGGCCTCTCTCAGGAACAGTGGAGGCTCGGTGTCGGGTTCGGGGCCCGGGCCTGTCCCGGGGGTTTGGGTTCGGGGCCGGGGCCTGTCCCGGGGGATTCGGGTTCGAGGCCGGGGGTTGAAGCCTCTCGCGCGGATTGTGCTGTTTCCGGGAGACGTCGACGAACACACATGCGCAAACCGCGCTGCCGGTGAGGGGCGGGGCCTAACTGCTGGGTTGGGTCACGTGGTCTGCGGTGATGCGTTAATTAAAGATCAGACGACACAAGGTAAATAGACCAACCACGTGATGAAGCCGCTACGCTCTAAAAGCTGGTACTTCCTCATAAACCTGTAGGACTATAACCTGGTGTTGTGTGGTTTTTAACTTGGCCATTCCTGATGAAGGGCTGAAACGTGGATTCTCCAGGCCCTCGGATGCTCCCTGACCCGCTGTGCTTTTCCAGCACCACACTCTCTATCCCAGTCCAGCCCTGGCTCCTCCACATCAGGAGATAGTGAGGAGTGTACTGCTGGAACAGCACAGCAGGTCAGGCAGCATCTGAGGGGCAGGAGGGTCAATGTTTTGGTCATAAACCCTTCAATTCGAAATGGGGGGACAAGGGGGCTAAGAGATAAATAGGAGGTTGTTGGAGGTGAGGCTGGGGGGAAGGTAGCTGGGAAGGTGATAGGTAGATGCAAGTGAGGGGTCATAGTGATAGGTTGGAGCAGAGGATGAAGCAGATAGGTGGGAAGGAAGATGGACAGGTAGGTCAGTTCAAGAGGGCGGTGCAGACTTGGAGTGTTGGATCTGGGATGAAATGGGGCAAGGGAAGATGAAACTGGTGAGGTCTGCATTGATCCTCATTACAAAAGAGAAAGTGCTGAGGAAGTGGGGAGGCTGCAGAAGGATCTAGACTATTTGGGAGAGTGGTCCAGGAAATGGTTGATGGAATTCAATGTGAGCAAATGCGAGGTCTTGCACTTTGGAAAAAAGAATACAAGCATGGACTAATTTCTAAACGGTGAGAAAATTCATAAAGCCAAAGTAAAAAGGGATCTGGGGGTGCTAGTCGAGGATTCTCTAAAGGTAAACATGCAGGTTGAGTCCGTGATTAAGAAAGCGAATGCAATGTTGTCATTTATCTCAAGAGGGTTGGAATATAAAAGCACCGTTGTGCACTGAGACTTTATAAAGCTCTGGTTAGGCCCCATTTGGAGGACTGTGTCCACTTTTGGTCCCCAAACCTCAGGAAGGTCATACTGGCACTGGAGCGTGTCCAGTGGAGATTCACAAGGATGATCCCTGGAATGGTAGGTCTAACATACAAGGAACGGCTGAGGATCCTGGGATTGCATTAATTGGAGTTTAGAAGATTAAGGGGAGATCTAATAGAAACTTACAAGATAATACATGGCTTGGAAAGGGTGGATGCTAGGAAATTGTTTCCATTAGGCGAGGAGACTAGGACCCGTGGACACAGCCTTAGAATTAGAGGGGGTAAACTCAGAATAGAACAGACATTTCTTCAGCCAGAGAGTGGTGGGCCTGTGGAATTCATTGCCGCGGAGTGCAGTGGAGGCCGGGACGCTAAATGTCTTCAAGGCAGAGATTGATAAATTCTTGATGTCACAGGAATTAAGGGCTATGTGGAAAATGCGGGTAAGTGGAGTTGAAATGCCCATCAGCCATGATTGAATGGCGGAGTGGACTCAATGGGCCGAATGGCCTTACTTCTACTCCTATGTCTTATGGTCTTATCTCATGCGGTTGGAGGTCTCATGCTGGAAGATAACAGGCATTGGGTGGCTAGGCTTTGGAGGTGGAGGAGACGCAGGACTTGCATGTCCTTAGCAGAGTCGGAGGGGGAGTTGAAGTGTTCAGCCACAAGGTTATGAGGTTGTATGGTGCGTTTGTCCCAGAGATGAAACATTCCACGAGTTGGTGTCCTGTCTCACCAGTGTAGGGGAGACCACATTAAGAACAACGGACAGAGTAGTTGACGTGTTTGGATGTGCAGGAAAATCTCTGCAGGATGTGGAAGGATCCGTTGGGGCCTTGGATGGAGTTGAAGGGGCAGGTGTAAGTGCAGGTTTTACACCTCTTGTAGCGGCAAGGGAAGGTGCCGGGAGTGGAGGGCGGGCTGGTGAGGGGCGTGAACTTAATGAATTAGTTGCAGAGGGAATGGTCTCTACGAAATGTTGATAGGGGTGGGGAGGGAAATATATCTCTCTGGTGGTTCGGTCTGACTGTAGGTGGCAGATATGATGGAGGATTGTATCCAAAGATTGGTGGGATGGAAGGTGAGGACTAAAGGGATTCTATCCTTGTTGTGGTTGGAGGGGTGGGGTTCAAGGATGGAGGAGGTGTGGGAAGTGGAGGAGATGCGCTTGACTTGTTCACTATGTGAAATGGGAAATTGCGGTCCTTGAAGTAGGAGGCCATCTGGGATGTTCTGGAGTGGAATTGCTCCTCCTGGGAGCAGAAACGGTGGAGGAATTGGGAGTAAGGGATAGCGTTTTTACGGGAGGAGGCATGGAAGGAGGTGTAGTCCAGGTAGCTGTGGGAGTTAGTGGTTTTGAAGTAGATGTCCGTGTTGCATCGGTTGCTGGAGATGGAGACGGAGAGGTCTAGGAAGGGGAGGCAGGTGTCCAAGATAGTCCGGATGAACTTGAGGTCATGGTGGAAGGTATTTGTGAAGTTGATGAACTGATCAATCTCCTCATGGGAACATGAGGTGGCTCCAATACAGTGATCAATATAGTGGAACACCTCACTTGTCCATCTTCCTTCCCAACCATCTGCTCCACCCTCCATTCTGACTTATCACCATCACCCCCACCTGCATCTACCTATCCTCTTCCAAGCTACCTTCACCTCAGCCCCAGCCCACCACCCCTATTTATCTCTCAGCACCCTGCCCCCATTCCTGATGAAGGGCTTATGCCTGAAACGTCAACTCTTCTGCTCCTCAGATGCTGCCTTCTGTGCTTTTCTAGCGCCACACTTTTTCGACATGTGATCTGAGGCTGAGCCTGACATCTGTCACCATTCAGCCTATCGTATTTGTGCTGGCTGACTCAACATTTTGATTAAGTACGACCACCTCCTCTGCCAACGCCCCCAGGGACTTACCAGCCTTGTGTAAAAAATATCTGCCACTCATATTTCCTTTACATTTCGTTCCTTTTACCTTAAACCCATGTTCCCTAGTAATTAGCATTTCTACCCAGGGAAAAAAGTCTCAGACTATCCATTCTATCAATGTATCTTATAATTTAATAAACTTCTATTAGGTTGTCCCTCAGCCTCCAACATTAAAGTGAAAACATAATTTAGAGGTGCCACCAAGGAGCAGGGCTCCAAAAGCTAGTGCTTTAAAAAAACCTGTTGGACTGTAACCTGGTGTTGTGTGATTTTAAACAAGTGAGAACACACTGAGTTCATCCAATCTCTCCTTGTAGCTAATACCCTCCAAAGCAGGCAATATCCTGATAAACTGTTTCGGTACCCTCTCCAAAGCACCCATATCTTTCTGGTAGTTTGGTGACCAGAACTGCATGCAATATTTCAAGTGTGACCTGAGTAAGGTTCTGTGCATCTGCAATACGACTTGACAATTTTTATACTCGATGCTCAGTTCTTTTTACTCCTGCACCCTCTTTACAATTGTACCACCTATTTTATAACCTCTTTCAATGTTATTCTGACCAAAGTTCATCATCTCATATTCCTGAGTATTGAACCACATCTGCCACCATTCTGCCCACTCCACCAACTTGTCAGTGTCCTTGTGGAGATCCAACTATTTTCCTCAGTTCAGAATTCTTCCAAGTTTAGTGTCCTCTGCAAACTTGGAAATTGTCCCACATACTCTTAAGATCCAGATTATTAATATATATTAGGTAAAGCAAGGATTATAATACTGACCCCTGGGGAACTCCTTGACAAATATACCTCCAGCTTGAAAAAAAATCCATTGACCATTACTCTCTATTTCCTATTGCTCTGCCAATTTTATATCCATGTTGCTGCTGTCCCTTTTATACCATGACCTACAATTGACCTCTGATCTGAGGAAGGGTCACTCAACCCGAAATGTTAACTCTAATATCTCTCCACAGATGCTGCCAGACCTGCTGAGCTTTTCCAGTGATTTCTGTTTTTATTTCTGTTGGGAGGCATTTTGTTGAATGACTTGTGAAATTCCATGTTAATCCCATCAACTTTTCCTCAAATTCCATGTTAATACTGTTAACCCCATCAACCTTTTCTGATACCTCTTCTATAAACTTCAGCAAGTTAGTCTCCTTGAGAAATATGTGCTAACTCTTTCTAGTGAACCCTTCCTTTTTCCATGGGGTTACAGGTAGACAGGATAGTGAAGAAGGCATTTGCTTTCCTTTATTGGTCAGAGTATTGAGTACAGGAGTTGGGAGGTCATGCTGTGGCTGTACAGGACATTTCTTAGGCCGGTGTTGGAATATTGCGTGCAATTCTGGTCTCCTTCCTATTGGAAAGATGTTGTGAAACTTGAAAGGGTTCAGAAAAGATTTACAAGAATGTTGCCAGGGTTGGAGGATATGAGCTATAGGGAGAGGCTGAACAGGCTGGGGCTGTTTTCTCTCGAGCTGAGGGGTGACTGTACAAAGGTTTATAAAATCATGAGAGCAAGGATAGGATAAATAGACAAAATCTTTTCCCTGGAGTGGGGGACTCCAGAACTAGAAGGCATAGATTTAAGGTGAGAGGGGAAAGATATAAAAGAGACCTAAGGGGTAACATTTTCACTCAGAAGGTGGTACGTGTATGGAATGAGCTGCCAGAGGAAGTGGTGGAGGCTAATACAATTGCAACATTTAAAAGGCATCTGGATGGGTATATGAATAGGAAGGGTTTGGAGGGATATGGGTCAGGTGCTGGCAGGTTGGACTAGATTGGGTTGGGATATCTGGTCAGCATGGAGAAGTTGGACCGAAGGGTCTGTTTCCGTGCTGTGCATCTCTATGACTATGATTGTATTATACATAATTGTTTTTAGAAGTTTGCCCACCACTGAAGTTAAACTGACTGGTCTGTAATTATTGGGATTATCCTGACAACCTTTCTTGAACTCAGCGTAGTTTGTAATTTTCCAGTCTTCTGGCACCTCCAGTGAAGAGGAGAAAGGGAAAGAGCAAAAGAATGTGGTCAGTGCTGCCAAAATTTCTACTCCATTCAAAATATTTGGATGCATTTTATCCCATCTTGGTACTTCGTGAATTTCAAATGTCAACTGTCACTCCAAGATGTCGTCTTCAAGAATTTTTAACTTTTCTAGTGCCAGAATTTCTCCCCTGTCACCATGGCCTGGGCAGCATCCTCCTTGTTTGAAATACAAATGCAAAGTATTCATTTAGCACTCATCCATATACCCTGCCTCCAAGTGCAAATCACCTTTTTGGTCTCTAATCAGCCCTAGTTTTCCTTTAACCACACTTTCAACATAGAACCTGTAAAACCTATAAAATTTGAACAGGACAAGACAGGGTAAATGCAGGAAGCATGTTCTCGATGACCCAGAAGTGCAAAATCAGGGGTCACAGTCTAAGGATGCTAGTAGGCCAGTTTGGACTGGGGTGAGAAATCTCTTCACCCAGAGAGTGTTGAGCCTGTAGAATTTTCTGTCACAGAAAGCAGCTGAGGCTAAAGTATTAAATGCTTTCAGGAAGGAGTTAAATATAATTCTTACAGCTAAAGGAATCAAAGGGTATTGGGAGAAAGTGGGAACAGGGTATTAATTTGGATGACCAGCCATGATTATAATGAATGGCTGAGCAGGCTTGAAGAGCTGAACAACCTGTTTCAGCTCCTATTTTCTATGTTTCTGTGCTCACCACATTTACAAGGCATCCTTTGTTCTAGTTGTTATTCCATGCATGATGTGTAGTTTATTACAACTTTGATTTGCTTAATAATTCATATGTAATTTGTTTATTCTCATAGAGTCATAGAGATGTACAGCATGGGTCTCAAGATTCCAAGAATTGAAATCCTGTTGATAAAATTTTAATTTAACATTGTTTGGTAAAGTTGGTGATTTTGCTTTACAGATCCTCATTGGGATTTGAACAAAATTAGTAGCTGAAGTTTGGGACGATGTGATCGAAGTTAGGCTGAAACTGGTTATGATAGTGGTGGAGGGCTTGTACCTGAAAAGTCGATTCTCCTGCTCCTTGGATGCATTTTTGCCTTTACAAACTATATGTGTTAAAAATAGAATAAATACAGAACATAGAACAGTACAGCACAGAACAGGCCCTTCAGCCCACGATGTTGTGCCGACCATTGATCCTCATGTAAGGTAAACCTAATGTACAAACCCTCAAATTTCTGTGACCATATGCATGTTCAGCAGTCTCTTAAATATCCCCAATTACCTTGCTTCCACAATTCCTTGCTCTCTCAACTCTCTGTGTAAAGAACCCGCCTCTGACATCCCCTCTATACTTTCCGCCAAACAGCTTAAAAGAATGACCTTTAACAATTTCTGCCCTGGGAAAAAGTCTCTGGCTATCAATTCTATCTATGCATCTCATTATGTTGTACACCTCAATTAGGTTCCCTCTCTTCCTTCTTTTTTTCCAATGAGAAAAGTCTGAGCTCAGTCAACCTCTCTTCGTAAGTTAAGCTCTCCATTCCAGGCAGCATCCTGGTAAACCTCCTCTGAACGCTCTCCAAAGCATCCACATCTTTCCTATATTAGGGTGACCAGAACTGGACACAGTATTCCAAATGCGGTCTAACAAAGTTTTATAGAGCTGCAACAAGATCTCATGGCTCTTAATCACAATCCCCCTGTTAATGAAAGCCAAAACACCATATGCTTTCTTAACAACCCGGTCCACCTGGGTGGCAATTTTAAGGGATCTATGCACCTGCACACCAAGGTCCTGCTGTCCCTCCACACTGCCAAGAATCCTGTCTTTAATCCTGTACTCAACTTTCAAGTTCGACCTTCCAAAATGCATCACTTTGCATTTATCCAGGTTGAATTCCATCTGCCACCTCTCAGCCCGTCTCTGCATCCTGTCAATATCACGCTGCAGCCTACAACAGCCCTCTATACTGTCAACGACACCTCTAACCTTTGTGTCGTCTGCAAACTTGCTAACCCATCCTTCAATCTCCTCATCCAGGTCATTAATAAAAATTACAAAGAGTAGAGGCCCAAGGACAGAGCCCTGTGGAACACCACTCACCACAGACTTCCAGGCAGAATATTTTCCTTCCACTACCACTCGCTGTCTTCTGTCGACCAGCCAATTCTATATCCAGACAGTTAAATTTCCCTGTATCCCATTCCTCCTGACCTTCTGAATGAGCCTAACATGGGGAACCTTATCAAATGCCTTACTGAAGTCCATATACACCACATCCACAGCTCGACCCTCATCAACTTGTCTAGCAACATCCTCAAAGAACTCGATAAGATTTGTGAGGCATGACCTGCCCCTCACAAATCCGTGCTGACTGCATTTAATCAAGCCAAGCTCTTCCAGATGGTCATAAATCCTATCCCTCAGAATCCTCTCTAACACCTTGCAGACAACAGACATGAGACTGACTGGTCTGTAAATGCTGGGGATTTCCCTATTTCCTTTCTTGAAGAGAGGAATTACATTTGCCTCCCTCCAGTCCTCAGGTACGACTCCGGTGGAGAGCGAGGATGAAAAGATCTTCGCAAGCGGCGAAGCAGTCACATTTCTCACTTCCCAAAGCAGCCGAGGACAAATCTGGTCTGGCCCTGGTGACTTGTCAATATTAATGTTTGTCAAAATTTTCAAAACATCAGCTTCCTCAATCTCTATCCGTTCCAGCATGCACACCTGCTTCTCAATGGTTTCATTTACTAAAAGGTCCTTTTCTTTAGTAAAGACAAAAGCAAAAAACTTATTTAGGGCTTCCCCTACCACCTCAGACTCTGTACACAAGTTCCCTATGCTATCCCTGATCGGCCCTACTCTTTCTTTGATCATTCTCTTATTCCTCACATATATGTAAAATGCATTTGGATTCTCCCTAATCCTTCCTGCCAAGCCTTTTTCGTGTCCCCTCCTGGCTCTCCTCAGACCATTTTTGAGCTCCTTCCTCGCCTGTCTGTAATCCTATAGAGCTGAGCAAGACCCTTGCTTCCTCCACCTTACGTAAGCTGCCTTCTTCCTTTTGACTAGAAGCTCCTCCATATCTGACCAATCAGTTGTTTCCTCTTATCGTGTCACTTCTTAACACTCTTCACAGACTGCTTCACTACAATGCTGTGGGACGACTGTGTGGCATTCACCCCATGTCTGCGTGGGTTTCCTCCCACAATCTAAAATGTGCAGGTTAGGGTAGATTGGCCATCCTGAGTTGCCTATAGTGTTCAGGGATGTGTCGGTTAGATGCAATAGGCAGGGGTAAATGTAGGATAATAGGGTAGGCGAATGGGTCTAGGTGGGTTACTGTTTGGAGGGTTGATGTAGATTTGTTGGGCCAAAGGGCCTGTTTCCATACTGTAGGGATTCTCTGAATACAGCAAAGGCAAATGTGAAATCTTACTTGTTTGAACACTGGAGAATTCCAGAGGAGAAATGGGACGAGGTGCACCAGATTGTGTTGCCAGTAGCATACAGACAGGAGATAATACGGGTAGCACATGAACTACCTGTAGAAGGTCACATAATGGTACGAAAGACTCAGGCTAAGGTACAAAAACACAAGGAATGCACAAGGATGTGGCTAACTTTTGCCGTATATGTCATACGTGCCAAACAGTAGGTAAGCCACAGGCAGTTATAAAACCGGCACCTTTGTTGCTAATTCCTGCACTTGAAGAACCTTTCACACTAGTTATAATTGATGGCGTAGGTCCCTTCCCAAGAACTAAAAGTGGGAACCAGTACTTGTTAACCTTAATGGATGTGTCTACCAGAGTTCCAGAGGCAATTCCATTACGGAGTATCAAGGCAAAAAGGGTATTAGAGTAGTTAGTAGCTTTCTTCACAATTTTCAGAATACCACTCATACAACACCAGAGTCACTGTATTTAGCACCTCAGTAATTTAATTCACTTGCAACTTCAACTGGAATAATAGCTTCTTTCTGGAGCTACCACACATCTAGAGATTTACTGTATTTGCTTTAAGTACCTTTTCAGGGTTTTTATTCCAATCTTCTGTTCTGGGACTAAGATTAGCTCTTTACTCCGAGCTAACCTAATTCACTGTATCTATCATTCACTTCTCAGAAGCGCTGCTATACAGAGCCATCCAGTTCCAAGGATTCACAGGACTGACCCACTCAAAGTCAAAAGTGAAACTAAAGTTCCTCTTCGCTAAGGGTGTTTCCCTTAAGTTTAATAAACATGCAGAACCTTTACAGGTTCATTTAGGATAAATAGGTAATGAGGAAAAGAGCAGTAATTTGTGCATGGAGCCACAGGATGTAGGTAGGGTTCTAAATAAATATTTTGTGCTGGTGTTGACTGGGGAAAGAATCTGTGTGGGTATTGAAATTATGGGGGAAGATCTATGACACAATTAAAAGCATTAGCACAGACAGAGAGGAGGTTCTGTGTTCTCCGGCTGGTTTAAAAGTAGGAAAAGGGCTCGATGAAATATATCCAGAGTTGTTGAGGGAGGCAAGGGAGGAAATAGGAGCACTAGCAAAAATTATCTCTGGCCAAGGGAGAAGTAGCTGAGGACTGAAGGACAGCCAACATGGTACTATTATTCCAGAAGGGATTAAGGGATAAATCAGGAAACTACAAGCCAATTAGTCTAATCTGGGTAGTGGGGAAACTATTGGAATAAGAACAGTCAGCGTGGTTTTGTTCAGAGGTTGTCATATATGATCAGCTTGTTTGAATTTTCCAAAGAGGTGATAAGGTGTGTAGCTGAGGACAATGCTTTTAATGTAGTTTACTTGGAATGGGAGATTGATAGCAAAGATAACAACCATGGAAATTTGGCAAATTGGATAAGATTTGGCTGAGTGGCAGGACGTAGTGGGTGATGGTTAAGACCTCTTTTACTGACTGAAGGCCTATCCATTGGGGACCCACAGAGGTCAGTGTTGTATAAATGATTTAGACTTGAATGTTAGAGGGTTGATCAGTAAATTCACAGATAATTACAAAAGTGGTGAGGTGGTGTGGGAAAAGACCTACCACCCTGCCTATTCATAATAGGTCCACACAGAACATAGGAAAGCAAACTTGGCCAAACCATTTCAAAAACACCCAGAATGCCTCAGCAGTGACCAAACAGGCTGACAAGCAAAACCAGACAGCACTTGCAGACAAGGGAATACACTTCCCAAAAACACACTAACAATACCCGGTTAACACAGCTGTTCCAAAGCCTGAGGGCTGTCTCATAACACAACAATACCAAAGCCACACAAATAACAGATCAGATGGAGAGGCACCATCAGGGACACCGCTCCCAGGACAGGACAATGGATCCTACTGTTTCAAAAAAGACGTTCTCACCTACCTGCAAAGTGGGCAGCACGGTGGCACAGTGGTTAGCACTGCTGCCTCACAGCGCCAGAGACCTGGGTTCAATTCCCGACTCAGGCGACTGACTGTGTGGAGTTCGCACATTCTCCCCGTGTCTGCGTGGGTTTCCTCCGAGTGCTCCGGTTTCCTCCCACAGTCCAAAGATGTGCAGGTCAGGTGAATTGGCCATGCTAAATTGCTCGTAGTGTTAGGTAAAAGGGATAAAGGTAGGGGAATGAGTGGGTTGCGCTTTGGCGGGTCGGTGTGGATGTGTTGGGCCGAAGGGCCTGTTTCCGCACTGTAAGTAATCTAACCTAATCTAAAGAACTGGAATCTCCTGACCCATTGATACTGTCAGGATGTTGCATTGCATCAAGAATCAGGACATTCATCCGATAACTGTTTTTCAATTGTCATTATTGTAACTGGATTACTCCATTTCCAAATACATTGTATCTTTCCCCATTTTAATCTTATTGTACAAGATTTCTATAAAACCTGGCTTCGTCCTCAGCTCGAGGAAGAGAATTCTCAGCTATCTGGACAAACTACCTGTGCTGTTTTAGCTTCGTCAATTTCTCTTCTGTGATATCGCCGTACTAATAAACTGTTTGTCAATTTTACTTTGAACTGTGCTTTGTGATCTCTAATTTATTGGGCTAATTTCTCCGACAGGTGGTGAATAGTGAGAAGGATAGTCGGAGGTTAAAGGAAGATGTGGACAGACTGGTCAGATGGTCTAAATAGTAGCAAATGGAATTCAATTGGAATAAATGTGAGTGTAGCAGTTGTAACAAGGTTATGCAGATAGACCTCACAGAATACTGTTTGGTGTTGTTAATCTGGTCCAATCAGGGAGCCCTGGCTGACAAAAAGTCAGGAGTGTCAGATATCCTGCTTACTCTGAGAGGTGGCTCTGAAGAAGCTGGATTGGTGTAAATAAAGGGTGACTTGGTGATGCAATACCAGTCTTGGTGGAGATATTTCAATGGTGATGACAATAGGCTTAATAATATAACCATGCAAAAGCGCTACCAGCTGAAACCAAACTGGACTTCAAACAGGCACTACAACTGGCTTTATCTTCGGACAATGCAGCAAGTGGAGCACATGAATTGCAGGATATTCCAATGGAATGCTAGTCTGACTAAGCTTGGGGGAATACTACTTGAGTGAAGCAATTGCGAAGCTTCACTCAGGATATATCCTGAACAGATGGACTTGAGGTCAGCTTACAGCAAAACCCCAAAACAAAGACTGAACAGTTAACATTTTCTTCAGATTCCGAGCTCGCAAACCATTGTAGTTAATGCCGGTTCGTGGATTCAAAATAGCAAAAGACTCTCACAAAACCTAAACTGAGTATAAGAACTCATAGGCCAGTATCCAGGAAAGTACACGTCCTAGGAAGTCCACTTACATATGGGTTGGAACAGTTAAATTGCTTAGCAAAATCCAAATCAGAACCAATTAAAATGGAGTTGTGAAATTATGTAGAATAACTGTAGATTGGGAGGTCTGGTTCAGTCTGGTCTGCTCATTCCACTGTGCCTTGCAATGGTGAGAATGTGGCGACTTTGGCAGCAGGGGAGGTTGGATATGGCACGGGAATCCCTGCTGTGGCAGCCTGAGCGGCAATACCCCAGAGCCCCTTCAGAAACCCAGGAGACGTGAAGGGAACAAAAGATGAACTTTGTCTTAATTATCTCCTTTTATATTTACTGTAATTAAAATGACGCCGGAGTGTGGTAACTTAAGGCTAGCATGCTCAAGCAGATGCGGACACAGAAAGGCACCATAGGCTCCAGTGGTTCTGTTCCCATCACCAGTTTGAGGTTACCATGAAGGACTCTCCTTCTCAATCTCTTCCTTCGCCTGAGGTCTGGTGACCCTCAGGTTAAATCATCTTTAATGAGAGAGCAGCCCCTAAGGTCTGGTAAGACTACAGTGACACAATGGTAACTTAAACAGTTTTTACTGCACTTTCCTAAATACAAGTGGCAATAAATTACTATTCTATTGGAATAAACTAATAAGAGGGAAAACTCTTCCCGCGCTGTCTCTGTGAGTAACATTACAAACCTTTAAAAAAACTTGAAGAAACTTCTCAGTGAACAATTTCCTAAGAATCAGAGAAATTCCATGAATAAATATTTCTGAAATTCTCATAAACTTTGAAATCTGAAAAGTTTATTGTTAGAGCAGGTCAGTTAGAGATTGTTAGAGTCTAACTGACATGCTGTTCAAACTGAGGATTTTTCATTGCTCAGCAGCAGAAATCAACATGATCTAATCAACAAGGAACTGTAAGAAACTCACCTTATTCTACTCCTGCAGTTTGCACTCTCAAAATTTGGGTTTTTTTTCCTAATTTCCATTCATTGCTCTGAAGACCTGTGTCATCTCATTACGTGTGTGTATAAATGCGTATTGTTTGAGATTATAGAAACATAGTTTAGCTCTGCATAGTAACAGTTGATAGTCATTTGGCTATGTGTTCAAAGCATATTTTGCATTTAGTAAACAAAGATTTTAGAACTGATTGAAGACACCTGTTTAAAGTCTCATTTGTTCAGTATAACAGTGAAAAAAGAGAAACAAATTGACAATTTTTATGATTAAATAAACATTCCCACTTTTGGTTCACCTCTCAGAGAAGTGGTACACTCCTCCTACTAGAATCACAGAATTTCTACTGCACACACCAAGGCCATTCAGCCCATCATGCCAACATGGGTTGTAATGCCTAGTGCCAATCTCCTGCTTTTTGGCTATATCCCACACATAATTTCTGTGTAAATAATCATCCCATACTTTCTTAAATGCCTCAATTGAACCTGTTTCTACCGTATTTCCAAGCAGTGCACTCCAGACCCTAAATATTGGCAGAGTGAAAAATGTTAATCATATCACCCTTGTTCTGTTTGCACATCACTTTAAATCTTTTTTCTTTTACAAGCAGAACAACTTCTTACCTACTCTATCCAGCCCCCTCATGATTTTGAAAACCTCAATTAAATCTCCTCTCAGCCTTCTTCACTCCAAGAAGAACAGTCCCAACTTAATCAATTTACAGTCAGTTCTGTTATAACGCTGTAGTTCTCTTCTAGTATAATCCCACGTTATAAAAATTCGCATAATGGCAGCACCATTTAAATTTATGGGGCCAGAATTGCATTATAATTAATACATGTTTAAAAAGTTCAGGTTATAGAAACATTATCCCCAGTTTGCTAATCATGTTATAGTGAATTCACATTAATGAAATGATTTATAGCAGAATGACCGATATCTTCATAACTGAAGATTCATTCTTGTTATTCTTGTAAATTGTTTCTGCACTCTCCAATGCATTCACATATTTCCAATAATGTGGTGCCCACGATTGTACACATTACTCCAGTCGAGGTCTAACAAGTGTCTTGTACAAGTTCAACATCACCTCCTTGTTCTTGAGCTCTCTGCCCCTAGTAGAGTAGAGAAGCTTTATTTGTTGTTTCTACCATTTACAGCTGGTACAATAAAAACAAGACAGTGTTCCTCCAGTTCCAGGGTGCTATAGGAACACACAGACTACATGAGAGTACAGTCATACACAGGGCAGCATAAAGTGCATAGAAAAGTGCAAAACATGCAAGACAGCACAATAATTCCTGACACGACAATAGGCACAGTGGTGGACAAATTACAATGTAACAATGAATGATCATAAATAAACATTGTTTTAGCAGCAATTCAAAAAGTTGTCCAAAAATTACAAATGGAATAAAGTGTAATCATACTGTGTTAAGGAGACTGATGGATTGGGGGAAGAAACTGTTGCAAAGTCTGGTTGTGAGAGACCAAATGCTCTGGTATCTTCTGCCAGATGACAGGAGGGAGAAGAATTTGAATGAAAGACGTGTGGGTCTTCCACAATGCTATTAGCCTTGTGGATGCAGCATGTGGTGTAAATGTCTGTAATGGAGGGAAGTCAGACCCTGATCTTCTCAGCTGTCCTCACTATCCGTTATAGGGTCTTACAATCTGAAACGGTGCAATTCCCAAACCAGGCAGTGATGCAGCTGTGGGAGTTGGACTTTCCTCAACCTACGCAGAAAGTAGGGGCACTGCTGGGCCTTCTTGGCTATGGAGCTGGTGTTGAGGGACCAGGTGAGATTCTCCACCAGGTGTACGCCAAAATATTTGGTGCTCTTCATGATCTCCATTGGGGAGCTGTCAATGTCCAGCAGAGAGTGATCGCTCTGTGCCCTCTTGAAGTCAACAACCATCTCTTTTGTTTTGTCCACGTTCAGAGACAGGTTGTTGGCTCTGCACCAGTCTGTTAGCTGCTGCACCTCTTTTTTGTATGCTGAATTGTCGCTCCTGCTAATGAGACCCACTACTGTCGAGTCATCAGCGAACTTAATAATATAATTCAATCTGAACAGCAGTGGACTGAGCACACAGCCCTGGGGGTACCCCATGCTCAGTGTGATGGCGTTGGAGATGCAGGTCCCAATCTGGACTGACTGATGTCTCCCAGGCAAAAAGTCCAGGATCCAGTTACACAGGGAGGTATTCAAGTTTAGCAGACTCAGCTTTTAAATGCAAAACTGAAGTCTATGAACAATAATCTGATGTAGGCGTCCTTCTTGTCCCAGGGGGGTGAGGGCTAGATGGAGGGTGGTGGAGATGGCATCATCTGTTGAGCAGTTGGGACAATACGTGAACTGCAAGGTGTCCAGTGAGGGGGGCAGCAGGATCTTGATATGCCTCAGCACGAGTCTCTCGAAACACTTCATGATGATGGATGGAAACACAATGGGGCAATATACGTTGAGGCAGGACACTGAAGACTTATTCCATATGGGGACAATGGTAGCAGACTTGAAGCACATTGGAACTATGGCGTAACTCAGGGAGATGTTAGAAATGTCCGTGAGAACATCTGCCAGACATCAGAGCATCCTCAAGGTACTCTGACAGGGTTGTTATCTGGTCCAGCAGCCTTACATGGATTGACTCTGCATAGAGTTTTGTAAGACACAACACCTGATCATTGGGAGGGGGAAATGGTCTTCCTTGCTGCCGCATCATTTCATGCCTCAAAACGTGCATAGAAGTTGTTCAACTCATCCGGGAGGGAGGCATCCCCAGCACAAGCAGGCATTGCTGTTCTGTGATTGGTGATGGCCTGGATGCCCTTCCACATGCTCAATGTATCGCCGCTGTCCTGAAAGGGGCTGTGTATTCTCTGTGTGGATGCACACTTTGCCTCTTTAATGACCTGGGTCAGGTTGATCCTCGCTGTTGTTAGGGCCGCCTTGTCATCTGCTCTGAAGGATGAATCATGGGGCTTCAGCTGTGCACACACCTTTGCTGTCATCCACGGCTTCTGGTTGGGGTGAGAAGTGATGGTCTTAGACACGGTGACATCGTCAATACACTTGCTAATGTAGCAAATCACCGACGCCGTGTACTCTTCTAAGTTGATGGAGTTGCCTTCAGTTGCCACCTCCCTGAATACGTGTCAGTCAGTGTGCTCAAACCAGTCTTGAGAGCAGAAATGGCTCCTGCCGGCCAGGTTTGCACCTGCTTCAGAAGCGGTTTGACACATCTGACAAGTGGTCTATATGCTGGGACTAGCATAACAGAAATGTGGTCTGAGGAGCTGAGGTGGGGCTCAGCTCTGCCCTGTATGTGTTGGGAATGTTTATGTAAACAGTGTGTTCTCCTCTCTCGTCAGAATGTCCACATGCTAATGGAATTTAGGGAGCACAGACTTGAGATTTGCATGATTAAAATCTCCAGCAACAATAAACAAAGTCATGGATGTAGGTTTGCTCGCTGAGCTGCAAGGTGCATTTCCAGATGTTTTGTTATCCTATTAATGACATCTTCAGTGGGCCTCAGCTGAAGCAATGCTGAAAATTCCTGCTTTCTGTTTATATGTTTGGGTTTCTTTGGGTTGGTGATGTTATTTCCTGTGGTGATGTTATTTCCTGTGGTGACGTCACTTCCTATTCCTTTTCTCAGGGGGTGGTAGATGGGGTCTAACTTGATATGCTTGTTGATTTAGTTCCGGTTGGAATGCCATGCTTTTAGGAATTCTCGTGTGTGTCTTTGTTTGGCTTGTCCTAGGATGGATGTGTTGTCCCAGTCGAAGTGGTGTCCTTCCTCCTCCGTATGTGAGGATACTAGTGAGAGAGGGTTATGTCTTTTTGTGGCTAGTTGGTGTTCATATATCCTGTTGGCTTGTTTTCTGCCTGTTTGTCCAATGTAGTGTTTGTTACAGTTCTTGCATGGTGTTTTTGTAAATGACATTAGATTTGCTTGTTGTCTGTATAGGGTCTTTCAAGTTCATTAGCTGCTGTTTTAGTGTGTTGGCGGGTTTGTGGGCTACCATGATGCCAAGGAGTCTGAGTAGTCTGGCAGTCATTTCTGAGATGGCTTTGATGTAGGGGAGGGTGGCTAGGGTTTCTGGATGTGTTTTGTCTGCTTGTTTGGGTTTGTTGCTGAGAATGTACCCATTCTTTTTGAACATGCGGTATAGGTGATTTTCCTCTGCTCTGCATAGTTTTTCTCTGCTGCAGTGTGTTGTTTTCCTGTAGATGCTGGTTTGAAGTTCCCCATTGGCTGTTCCCCACTGTGATATCTAAGAATGGCAGTTCATTGTTGTTTTACACCTCTTTAGTGAATTTTATGCCAGTAAGGGTATTTTTGATGGTCTTGAAGGTTTCCTCTAATTTGTTTCATTTAGTGATGACAAAGGTGTCATCCAAGTAGCGGACCCAAAGGTTGGGTTGAATGGTTGGCAGAGCTGTTTTCTCAAGAGTCTGCATTACGACTTCTGTTAGGAACCCAGATATCAGAGATCCCATGGAAGTTCCATTGGTTTGTCTGTAGGTTTTGTTGTTGAAGGTGAAGTGGGTGGTAAGGCATAGGTCCACTAGCTTGGTGATATTCTCCTTGTTGATGAAGTTAGTGGTGTTTGGTGTATGTGTCTTAGGGTCTTCTAATAGTGTAGTCAGTGATTCCTTGGCCAGGTTAATGTTGATTGAAGTAAACAGGGCTGTTACATCAAAGGAGGCCATTATTTCATCTTCTTCTATCTTAGGTGTCTTTGATGATCTTCAGGAATTCTTGGGTGGAGTGGATGGACTGGCATGAGTCTTCTTCTAAGTGTTTTAGTCTTTGGTGTAGCTCCTTGACCAATCTGTAAGTTAGTGTTCCAAGTAGCGAGACTATGGGTCTGAGGAGGGCTCCTGGTTTGTGAAGTTTGGGTAATCCGTAGAAGTGTGGATCCATCTGGTTTCATTTTTTGGAAGTTGGTCTTGTTTATTTCTCCAGATTTCTGAAGTTTTTTGAGTAGGACTATGATTCGGTTCTCTAGTTGTGAGGTTGGGTCGATCGCCACTTGTTGGTAAGTATTGGTATCTGTAAGTAGTGCGTTTGCTTTTTCAATGTAATCTCTTCGATTTAGAATGACTGTCAAGCGGCCTTTGTCTGCAGGTAGGATAACAATGTTTTTATCTTTTTTTTAGTCTTTCCAGTGCTTTCCTTTCTTTTATATTGGGTGTGTTTACTTCCTTTTTTCTGCTTAATGGTGGTGCGACTACCTGTCTGATGGTTTTTGGGTTTTTTCTGTGAGTTGGTAGTCTTTTAGTGTTGTTTCTAATGCTGCTAAGAAATCTTTCTTGTCCGCATCCTGGCAGTTGTAAATTAATCCTCTTACTAAGACAGCTTTTTTAAGTGTCTGTTATGGATTGGTCAGATAGGTTTTTTTCATCCATGCTTCTGTGTTTTCATTGTCGTTACTTTGTGTAAGTTTGTCTTGTTTTTTCTGCAGGTCTAGTTTTTTCACTTTTTGTATTTGTCGCTGACTAATATCTATGGCTTGTTGTACTGTGTCTGTCCATTCATGGTCTGTTGAATGGCTGAGTAAAGATTTTTGATGCAAAATTTCCCGATTGTATTTACGGAGTCTGTTGTGGGCATCATTAATCATTTCTGTAAACATTCAAAGACATCTCAGAAATGACTGCCAGACTACTCAGACCCCTTGGCATCGTGGTAGCCCACAAACCCATCAACACACTAAAACAGCAGCTAATGAACTTGAAAGACCCTATACAGACAGCAAGCAAAATTAATGTCATTTACAAAATACCGTGCAAATACTGTAACAAATACTACATTGGACAAACAGGCAGAAAACTAGCCACCAGGATACATGAACACCAACTAGCCACAAAAAGACATAACCCTCTCTCACTAGTAGCCTCATATACAGAGGAGGAAGGACACCACTTCAACTGGGACAACACATCCATCCTAGGACAAGCCAAACAATGACACATACGAGAATTCCTAGAAGCATGGCATTCCAACCGGAACTCTATCAACAAACACATTGAGTTAGACCCCATCTACCACCCCCTGAAAAAAGGAACAGGAATTGACTTCACCACAGGAAATAACATCACCACAGGGCATGACATCACCAACCCAAACATATAAACAGAAAGCAGGAATTTTCAGCATTGCTTCACCTGAGGCCCACAGAAGATGTTACCTAATAGGGTGATGAAACGTCTGGAAATGAACCTTGCAGCTCAGCGAGCAAACCTACATCCAAAACCTCAACCTGAGCTACAAATCTTCTCAAAACTCACTAAAACATAAAGTCAAGTACATTGAATGCTTTATTACAAACCCTTGTTCTGCTACCTTCACAGTACATATTCCTGCAGGTCCCTCTGCTAATGCACCTCATTTAGAATTGTATCCTTTATTTGATATTGTCTAATGTTCAATGCATCACCTCACACTTTTCTGCATTGAACCTCATCTACCACCTATTCACCCCCTCCAGCAACTTGTCAACTGAGAGTTATACAATCATAGAATCATATAGTGCAAAAGAAGTCTTTCAACCCATTAAGTCTGAACTGACACATAAGAAACTCCTTACCTTCAGTCTACTCATCTTTACCAGCACTTGGCCCATAACCTTGAATGTTATGATGTGCCTATTGCTGATTCAGATACTTTTTAAAAGATGTGAGGCAACTCCATCATCTACCACCATCCCATGCAGGGCATTTCAGATCATTATCACACTTTGGGTAAAAACATTTTTCCTCTCATCCCCCTAAACTTCCTGCCCCTAATCTTGAAACCGTTGTGACTGACCCTTAAACTAAAGAGAATAGCTGCTCCTTATTCTCTCCATCCATGCCCCACATAATTTACATCTTAACCAGACTGCCCTTCAATATTCACTGCTCCAATGAAAATAACCCAAGCCTATCCAACTTTTCCCCATAACTTAAATTTTCCATCCCATTCAGCATCCTGTGTGTGTGTCTCCTCTGTACCCCATCCAGTGCAATCGTATCCTTCCTGTAATGTAGTAACCAGACTGCACACTAGCTGGGTCTCACCAAAGTCCTTTACAATCCCATCATTACTTCCCTACTTTTGCAATTTATGCCTTAATTCATAAAAGCAAGTGTCTCATATGCCTTCCCCACCATACTACTAACACGCCCTTCTGCCTTCAGAGATCTATGGACAAACACTCCAAGGTCCTTTTGTTCCACAGAACTTCCTAGTGCTATGCTGTTAATTGAATACTTCCTTGTCAAATTACTTCTTCCTTACCCTATTCAGGGTTAAATTCCATCTGCAACTTATCCACTCATTTGGAATCGAAAACTTCTTGTAGCCCAAGTCACTCAACCTCACTGTTAACCACCAATCAACCTTTGTGACATCTGCAAAACTGATTAATCCAACCCCCACACAGCCATCAATGTCATTTATATGAATGGAAAATGATAGGAGATACAGTACATATCCCTGGGGTGTGCCCTGGACACTGGCTTCCAGTCACTAAAGCTTTGTCTTCAGCCTCTGTCATCACTCTCCACTTCCTACAACTGAGCCAATTTTGAATCCACTTTATCAAAATACCTTGTATCTCATGTTCATTTGCCTTCTTGATAGGTCTCTGATGTGGGATATTGTCAAAGGCTTTGCTGAAATCCATACAAACTATTTCAAACTACACTACCTTAATCTATGCACCCGGTCACCTCCTCAAAAAGTTCAAACAAATTTGTTAGGCATGACCTCCCTCTGACAAAGCCATGCTGCCTATCTCTAATCAAGCCTTGTCTGTCCAAGTAGAAAGTGATGCTCTCCTTCACAATTTTCTCCAATAGTTTCCCCACTGCTGGTATGAAACTCACTGGTCTGTAGTTCCCTGGTTCAACGTACCTTTTTAAATATTGGAACCACACTGGCTGCATCCTAGTCCTCTAGTACCTGCCCTATGGACAGAGATAAATTAAGCACCTCCCGTGTGGACAGAGAGGAATTAAACACCTCCCCTGTGGGACAGAGAGGAATTAAACACCTCCCCTGTGGACAGAGAGGAACTAAACATTGATGGTAGTGCTCCTGCAATCTCTTTCCTTGCATCCCACAGAGGCTTGGGACACAATTCATCTGCACCTGGAGATTTGTCCACCTTTAAGCCTGCCAACACCTCCAATACCTTGGATTCCCGATGTCATAAGAATATAAGAACAGAATAACTAGGAGCAGGAGTAGGCCATCTGGCCCTTCGATCATTCTCCCCCCTTCAATAAGGTTATGGCTGATCTTTTCATGACCTTAGCTCCACTTGCTGGCCTCTCACCATATCCCTTAATTCCTTTATTGTCCAAATAAATATCTGTCTTAGTTTTAAAAACATTTATTGAATTAGCATCAACTACTTCATTAGGTAGGTAATTCCATCGATTCCCAACCCTCTGTATGAAGAAGTTCCTTCTCAATTCAGTCCTAAATCTGATCCCCCTAATATTGAGGTGATGTCCTCTCGTCCTAGTTTCACCTCCCAATGGAAACGTCCTCTCTACGTTTATCTGATCTATTCCCTTCATAATTTTATATGTTTCTATAAGATCCCCCCTCATTCTTCTAAATTCCAGTGAGCATAGTCCCAGTCTACTCAGTCTCTCCTCATAAGCCAACCCCCTCAATCCTGGAATCAACCCAGTGAACGTCTTCTGCACCCCCTCCAGTGCCAGTACATCCTTTCTCAAGTAAGGAGACCAAATCTGCACACATTACTCTAGATGTGTCCTCACCAGCAACCTGTACAGCTGCAACATAACTTCCCTGCTTTTGAACTCAATCTTTTAGCAATGAAGGACAAAATTCCATTTACCTTCCTAATTACCTGTTATACCTGCTGACCAACCTTCTGTGATTCATGCATAAGGACACCCAGGTCCCTCTGCACAGCAGTATGCTGAAAAGTTTTACCACTCAAATGACAGTCATTTTACTGTTACTCCTATCAAAATGGATGACTTAACATTTATTAACATTCTATTCCGTCTGCCAGGCCTTTGCCCACTCATTCAAAGTATCTACATTCCTCTACAAAATTTCACAGTCCTCTGCACACTTTGCTCTACCTTTCATCTTAGTGTCATCTGCAAATTTTGACACACTACACGTGGTCCCCAATTCCAAATCATCCATGTAAATTGTGAGTAATTGTGGTCCCAACACTGATATCTAAGGCACACCAGTAGTTACTGACTGCCAACCAGAATAGCACTAATTCAGTCCTAAATTCAGTTCAAGGGGTACGGAGATAAGGCTGGAACAGGATACTAATTAGGAATGATCAGCCATGATCATATTGAATGGCGGTGCAGGCTCGAAGGGCAGAATGGCCTACTCCTGCATCTATTGTCTATTGTCTATTGTCTATTGTCATAATTTATCCCCACTCTTTGCTTCCTGTTAGTTAACCAACTAATACTTTACCTGTAAGTCCATGCATATTTATCTTAAGCAGCAACCTCTTGTGCAGCACTTTGTCAAAAGCCTTTTGGATATCTAAGTACACCATATCTACTGGGTCTCCATTGTCCAAAAAATAAGTTAAGTATGACCTGCCCTTCAGGAGCCCATGCTCCTTCTGCCCAATGGGACAATTACTACCTAGATGCCTTGCTATTTCTTCCTTGAAAATAGACTCAAGCGTCTTCCCCACTATAGAGGTTAAGCTAACCAGTCTATAATGCCCCAACTTCTGTCTGCTGGCCTTTTTAAACAATTTCATCACATTTGCTGTTTTGCAATCTGCTAGAACTGCCCCCGAGTCCAGCAAATTATGGAAATTTATCACAAATGCACTTGCAATTTTTCCCGCCATCTCTTTCAGTACCCTGGGATGCATTCCATCAGGGCCAGGAGACTAGTCTATCCTTAGCTCCATTAGCTTGTCCAACACTACCTCTTCTGTGATAATGATTGCTTTCAGGTCCTCACCTACTTTCGTCTCTTTGTCAATTATTGGCGTGTTATTCGTGTCCTCCATTGTGAAGATGGACACAAAATACCTGTCCAATGCCTCAGTCATTTCATCATATGCCATTACTAAATGCCCTTTCTCATCCTCAAAAGGATGAATGTTTACTTTAGCCACTCTTTCTCATTTTATAATGTCAGATAAATTTGCCCAATAGGTTAGAGATCACAAAAACACAGCTTGAAGTGAAATTGACAGTTTTTTACAAATGATATCACTGGAAGAGGAACTGACTAGGCTGACACAGAACTGACAGTTTGTACAGGGAGATCAGAATTACTCTTCCCAGAGCTGAGGATGAGACCAGTTTTATAATAATGCTGCATAATAAGGCAGATTAAGAAATGGGGAAAATACAGTGTATCTGGAAATGGAGTAGTTACAAAGATGCTAATTGGAAAACAGCTAGCGGAAGAATGTCCTGTTCCTTCACACAATGCAACATCCTGACAGTATTGATCGTTCCATTCCTCTTCACAGATAGGGGTTAATGTCACCTCTGAAGTGGTGAGGTGCTTCCATTGTCCTGTGCCTGGACCATGTCCTTACTGATGCCTCTCTGTCTGACCTGCTCTTTGTGTGGCTTTGGTATTGCTGGATTGTGAAACTGCCCTTAGGATTTTGAGATATCTGTGGTGCTCTGTCATTGTTAGTGAGCTTAAAGTGTATTCCCTTGTCTACATGAACTATCTGATTTGGCTTGTGAGCTTGCTTGGGAATTCTGGGTGTTTTTGGTCCAGTTTGGCCAATTTTACTTTTGTGGGTCTATCGTGGGTTAGCAGATCTTTTCCCACATATATATTTGAAGAAACTTTTGCTATCTGTCTTTATATTCTGTGCTAGATTTTTTCTCATGTTCTTTTTTTTTATAGCTCTTTTTGTGGCTTTCTGTTGACCTTTAAAGCTTTCTCAATCTTCTAGTTTCCCACTGATCTTGACCACTTTGTATGCCTCCTCTTTCCCTTGTTAGGTCTATGCCCCCTACCAACCCATCCTTCACTCCTGGCACCTTCCCTTGCCACTCCAAGAGGTGTAAAACCTGCACCGACACCTCCCCCTCACCTCCGTCCAAGGCCTCAAAGGATCCTTCCACATTTGGCAGAGACTTTCCTGCATCTCCAAACACCTCATTTACTATGTCCGTTGCTCTCAATGTGGTCTTCTCTACTTTGTGGAGATAGGACGCTAATTTGCGAAATGTTTCAGAGAACATCTCTGGGACACATGTCCTAAACAACCCCACCGCCATATGGCCAAAAATTTCAACTCCCCCTCCCACTCCACTAAGGACATGTAACTCCTGGGTCTCCTCCACCGCCAAATACTAGCCACCTGATGCCTGGAGGAAGAACACCTCATCTTCCATCTTGGGACCCTCCAACCACACGGGATCAATTTCGGTTTCACCAGTTTCCTCATCTTCCCCTCCCCACCTTATCCCTGATCCAACCCTCCAACTTAGCACTGCCCTCTTGAACTGTCCTACCTGACCATCTTCCTTCCCACCTATATGCTCCAACCTCCACTCTAACCTAATTTCAGCAAGGCATTCGATAAGGCTCCCCACAGTAGGCTATTGTACAAAATGAGGAAGAATGGGATTGTGGGAGATATAGCAGTTTGGATCAGTAATTGGCTTGCTGAAAGAAGACAGAGGGTGGTGGTTGATGGGAAATGTTCACCTTGGAGTTACCAACGGTGTACCGCAAGGGTCGGTGTTAGGTTTACTGCTGTTTGTCATTTTTATAAATGACCTGGAGGAGGGCATAGCAGGGTGGGTTTGTAAATTTGCAGATAACACTAAGGTCGGTGGAGTTGTGGATAGTGACGAAGGATGTTATAGGTTACAGGGAGACATAGATAAGCTGCAGAGCTGGGCTGAGAGGTGGCAAATGGAGTTTAGTGCGGACAAGTGAGAGGTGATTCACTTTGGTCAGTGTAACCGAAATGCAAAGTACTGGGTTAATTGTAAGATTCTTGGTAGTGTAGTTGAGCAGAGAGATCTCAGTGTCCAGGTACACAGATACTTGAAAGTTGCCACCCAGGTTGACAGGGTTGTTAAGAAGGCATACAGTGTTTTAGCTTTTATTAATAGAGTGATTGAGTTCCAGAACCATGAGGTTATGCTACAGCTGTACAAAACTCTGGTACTGCCGCACTTGGAGTATTGTGTACAGTTCTAGTCACCGCATTATAAGAAGGATGTGGAAGCTATGGAAAGGGTGCAGAGGAGATTTACTAGGATGTTGCCTGGTATGGAGGGAAGGTCTTATGAGGAAAGGCTGAGGGACTTGTGGCTGTTTTCGTTAGAGAGAAGAAGGTTGAGAGGTGACTTAATAGAGACATATAAGATAATCAGAGGGTTAGATAGGGTGGACAGGGAGAGTTTTTTTCCAAGTATGGTGGTGGCGAGCATGAGGGGGCATTGCTTTAAATTGAGGGGTGATAGATATAGGACAGATGTCAGAGGCAGTTTCTTTACTCAGAGAGTAGTAAGGATATGGAATGCTTTGCCTGCAACGGTAGTAGATTCGCCAACTTTAAGTACATTTAAGTTGTCATTGGACAAGCGTATGGACGTACATGGAATAGTGTAGGTTAGATGGGCTTCATATTGGTATGACAGGTTGGCACAACATCGAGGGCCGAAGGGCCTGTACTGCGCTGTAACGTTCTATGTTCTATGTTCTATCACCATCACCCCCCACCTCCATCTACATATCGCATTCCCAGATACCTATCCCCCCAGCCCCAACCCCCCTCCAAATTAACTCTCAGTCCCCATGGGCACTCCCCACATTCCTGTTGAAAAGCTTAGGCTCGAAACATTGACTCTCCTGCTCCTCGGATGCTGTCTGACTTTTTGACACTGCCTTCTCTTTCAATTTGATGACCTCCCTTATTTCCTTTGACACCCATGACAGATTACCCCTTTTCTTACAGTTCTTCCTTTTCACTAGAATATACGTTTGCTGAGCACTTTGAAAAATTGCTTTGGAAGTCCTCCACCACTCATTAACTGTCCCACCATAAAGTCTTTGTTTCCAGTCTACTTTAGCCAACTCCTCCCTCATCCTATTGTAGTTTCCTTTGTTTAAGCACAGGATCCTGGAATTGGATTCTATCTTCACCCTTTCCATTTGTATTCTAAATTCAACCATACTGTGATTGGTCTTTCCAAGAGGATCCCTAACAATGAGGTCATTTATTATTCCTGTCTCATTACACAGCATCAGATTTAGGATAGCTTCATCCCTTGTAAGTTTCATTACGTAGTGTTCAAAAAAACTTTTGCAGATACACTCAACAAACTCCTCCTCAAGGCTACCCTGACCGAGCTGGCTTGTCCAAACGACATGCAGATTAAACTCCCCCATGATAATTGCCATATTATTTTTACAGGCATTAGTTATTTCTTTGTTTATTCACCATCCCAATAGGATGTTATTATTTGGTGGCTTATAGACTACTACTATCAGTGACATTTTCTTCTCAGAATTTCTCATTTCCAACCAAATGGATTCAACTTTATTCTCCAGAGAACCTATATCATCTCTCAGCAACACCCTGATGTCGTCCTTGAATATCAGAGCTACACCACCTCCCTTACCTTCCTGTCTGTCAATTTACTCAAACACCTTACAGTCTCTCCTCCTGGGTTTCATACCTCTCTCCTCATTCTCTGGGGTGAAGACGGATGGGAAGTATTGGTTCAACACTCAATCAATGTCCTCTGGTTCCACCCATAGATTGTCCCCTGGATCCCTAATAAGCTTACTTATCTTACCCTGGGTATTCTCTCCTCCTTGTTGTACTCATAGAATATCTTGGAGTTTTCCCTACTTTTACCTTTCAGAGCTTTCTCATATCCCCTCTTTCGTTTTCCAATTGCTTTCTTAAACTCCACCCTGCACTTTCTGAACTCCACCCATGCCACTTGATAATTGGTTCCCTTTGTACTGGCTAAAAGTCTCTCTTTTGCTTCTCAATGAATCCTGAATGTCTCCAGTCATCCACGATTCTCTGGGCTTGTTACTCCTTCTTCGTACCGGAGAGAGAACATATTGAGTTGGTACCCTCCCCATTTACTTTTTGAAAGCCCCCCGACTGCTCTTCTGTAAATTTCCCCACTAGAAACTGTTCCTAGTCTATCTTGGCCAGATCCTGCCCTATTTCACTAAAATCCATTCTCCCCAACCCAAAACCATTTTTTTGCAACTTGTCCATTTCTTTGTCCTTAAGAAATTTAAATTGTACCATGTTGTGATCGCTGTCACTAAAATTCTTACCCACCATCACCTTAAACTCCTGTTTGGGTTCATTCTCCAGAACCAGGTCCAGAACAGCTCCATCCTTTGTTGGATTTTATATATATTGGCCTCCAAAGTTCTCCAATACACATTTCAAGAAATCCACTCCATTGAAGCCCTTAACACTGTTTATCCCAGTTAATGTTGGGAAGGTTGAAATCATCTAGAATGATTACCTTTTTGTTATTATTTTTACACATCTCTGCGAATTGTGAAAAAAATTGTGCCTCAAATTCCTGCTAACTCTCTAGGGGTCTATAATAATGTGGCTGCCCTTTTTTTATTCCTCAGCTCTACTGACAAAACTGCAATGGATGTCCCTTCCAAGATATTATTTCTCCTTACTGAAGTAAGTGACTCCTTAACTAATTACACAATGCCTCCTCCTCTTTTACCCCCTCCTCTTTCTCACCTGAAGATTCTATATCCTGGCATGAGTTGAGTTCCCAATCCTGCCCTTTCCTCAACCACATCTCTGTGATGGCTGTTATATCATGCTTTTATGTGTCAATCATCATCCTTAGCTCATCCATCTTACCTGTGATATTCCTGGTATTAAAGTAAAACCCACCCAGAATTGCCTTACTCCCTTGAACTGCACAGTCTCCTCCTTGATTATTTTACTGTTTGATTCTGTGTCCTTATTCTGCTAACAATCTGTGTCCCCTCCCTCTGCTGAATTAGTTCAAACTCCTCCCAAAACCACTAGTAAACCATTCCGCAAGAATGTTTGACTCACTGTGATTCAGACATAGACCATCCCGATTGTACAGGTCCCACCTTCCCCAGAGGTGGTCCCACTGATCCAGGAATCTAAAGTGCTCCCTCCTCCACCAACTGTTAAACCACACATTCTTCTGAACTGTTCTTCTATTTCTGTGCTCAATTCCATGTGGCACAAGGAGTAATCCAGAGATTACAATCTGAGAGGTCCTGCTTTTTGATTTGATTTGATTTGTTAATTGTCACGTGTATCTTGTCACAAAATACAGTGAAAAGTGTTGTATAATGTAACCACTCTCCAATGCCATCTTACAACACAGAAAAATAAACCAAAATATAGAATACAAAGGCAGAAAAATGAAGAAATAAAGAAGTCTACTATCTAGCTCCATGAATTCTTGATGCATTCCCTCTTTCTACCAATGTTATTGGTACCAACATGTAACAGGACCCCTGTCTTATCATGCTTTCCCTTTAGGATGCCCTGCAGCCATTCAATGACATCCCAGACCCTAGTAATCAGGGAGGTTACACACAGTCCTGGAGTCACCTTGACAGCCAGATAGTGCCTATTTGTTCCCCTCTCTACAGAATCCCCAATTGGTGAGCCAGTCCACAATGGACTCCTGAACTTCCTGCCCGTTTCTTCTTGACTGCCTAGAGGTCACTCATTCCTTTCCTTCTCAAGTCCCTTCATCTGCAGTGTGACCACGTCTCTAAATGAGCTACCCACAATGTTCACAGACTCACAGATGTTCCACAGTGTCCCCAGTCACTTTTCCAGCTCTGAAACCTGAGCTTTCAGGATGTGCAGCTGTACACACTTTCTGCATGCTAGTCCCAGATACTGGAAATGTGGCCAGTCTCCCACATGGAGCAACAGGAACAACCATGGCTTCAAGCTCTCCTGCCACAACTAAACCCTTTAAAGTTTAAAAACTTTAGAATACTTTTCTAAATAAACCAAATATGTCCCTACCAATGACCAATAATTTAATGTAGATTGGAAATACCCACATGAACTTACTCACCAATCAGATGCTCCCATTCGTTCCACATCACTTTCTGAACTCTGGTATCTGGTCTATTCCTACCCCCAGTGGACTGCCAGGTTCACTTTACATTGCTCCCTCTGCTGCTGCTGCCATTACTCTGAATGTGCCACACTGCCCTCCTCACAGTTTACAATTCTTCCAGGTTTAGTGTACTCTGCAAACTTTGAAATTGCTCCCCACACTGAAATCCCGGTCATGAATTGACAGCAGGAAAAGCAAGGGTTCCAATACTGAGCCTTGTAGAACTCCACTACAAGCCTTCCTCCAGCCTGAAAAACATCCATGAACCATTTCTCTGTTTCTATCCTTCAGTCAATTTTGGATCAATGTTGTTACTGTCCCTTTTATACCATGACCTACCATATTCCTCATAGGTCTGTTCTGTGGCACTGTATCAAACACCTTCTGGAAGTCCATGTACACTACATCGACGGCATTACCCACCCCCGCAATGACCCTTTGTATTACTGTTTCAAATAACAATCCAGTGAATCGGTGAAATATTTCCCTTTTAGAAATTTTCCGAATCAACCCACTTTTTTTTTCAATGTGACTTATTAATTCTATTGTGAATAATTGTTTCTAGAAGTTTTCCCACCACAGAAGTTAAACTGACAGGTCCATAATTATTGGGTTTATCCTCACAACCTTTCTTGAACAAGGCATAAACTTTGCAATTCTCAGCCTTCTAATTCCAGTCTAGAAGTTTAATTTTTAAAAATCTGTCAGTAAGAGTCTAATGATGACCAGGAAACTATTTTTGATCATCAGTAAAAACCCATCTGGCTCAACTGATGTCCTTTAGGGAACTAAACTGCTGTCTTTTCTTGGTATAGCCTACATTTGACTCCAAATCATAGAAATGCGATTGACTCTTCACTGCTCTCTGGCCAGTTAGGTATGAGCAATACATGCTGGCCTGGCCAGTGACATTCACATCTGTGAATGAATTTTTAAAAAAATTCCTGTTGATTCGCAATTGAAATTTTTGCCTTACATCTGTTGTAAGGATATGTTTTCTCTCTAATATTAATTTTTGCCTTCCTGGTCATCTGAGGAACTCTGGATTTGTTTAACCCTACGTTTTCCATCTGGGGGAGTATAACTAAACTGTATTTGAACCATTTGCTCCTTCGAAGTGGTCCATTGTTCGATTACTGATCATCGCTCCAGTGTCACATTCCCATCAAGCCAGTTCAGTTCTGTTTTTGCCCCATTAACTCAGGTCTCCACCATTTGATTTTTCTTACTCTGAATTGTTGCATATCATTCTCCACCATCATCCTTATCATACAATGATCACTATCCCCTAAATGTTTCCCCACTGACACTTCAATTCACTTAGCCCACCTCATTTCCAAGGACCAGCTCCTTTCTTGTTGGATTAGATACATACTGCTGTAGAAGACTCTCCGAAATTCATTCTTGGAACACTTGCCATTCACTACCCCTTACACTACCAGTATTCCCAGTCTATGTTTGGGTCATAACCAGTCATAACACCTGATAGTACAGAAATTAAACATTACCAAAAGAAGATATAAAGTTGAAGTACTCATCAGGACTAGGAAGCAAGAAAAAGACTTGAAAAAAGGGACACTAATTTATGCAGGATGAGAAGAGTGTGTGGATTAGTTGAACGATTATTGGTATAGAGATACAGTAAGAGCAGTTAACTGTCAATCTTAGTTCTCACATAAGCTCTGATTGGTCAAGGTGTTGTCATGGAAATGCAGCTGAGATTGGAAATCACCATGATCTATTTTTCCCATGTAAAAAGTGGAATTTACTAATTCCTTTTGCCTAATAAAACAGGTCCTTTATCCCATTATGAGCCTGACTGATGGTCTTAACTTGGTTCAGAGTGCAAGACTTAGCATAATCTAGATTATTAAATAAATGCTGTCCTCCAGCAGAATCACACCTAATGGCAGACACACTGTTTTGAATTTGTAGGAGTTAACTGTTTGAGCAAGGTCAGCATGCTGCCTGCCACAAGTGGTCAAGGTGTGGTTTGATGCAATCTGCCAGACATTGGCATGTACGCACCTGGTTTCGCTAAAGTGACACTCCTCTTTAAAAAGAGAGGAAGGCAAAAGGCAGAAAATTACAGACCGATTAGCCTAACCTTGGCCATGGGTAAGATTTTGGAGTCAATTGTGAAGGATGAGGTTTCTGAATACTTGGAAGTGTCTGGTAAAAGAGGGCAAAGTCAGCATGGTTTCATCAAGGGGAGATCATGCCTGACAAATCTACTAGAATTCTTTGAGGAAGTAAAGAGCAGCTTAGACCAAGGACAGCCTGTGAATGTTATCTACCTGGACTTCAAGAAGGCCTTTGACAAGGTGCTGTTAGAGACAGGGTGCTAGCATGGATAAAAGATTGGCTATCTGGCAGAAGGAAGAGACTGGGGATAAAAGGGTCCTTCTCAGGATGGCAGCCTGAGTGCTGTTCTGCAAGGAACAGTATTAAGACTACAACTTTACACTTTATACATTAACAATCTCTATCAAGGAACTAAGGACATTCTGGCTAAGTTTGAAAACAATACAAAGATAGACAGAGGAACAAGTAGCATTGAGGAGGTGGGAAGGCTGCAGGAGGATTTGGACAGAGTACGAGAGTGGGCAAAGCAGTGGCAGATGGAGTACAACGTGGGAAAGTGTGAGGTCATGCACATTGGTAAGAACAATTGAGGTATGAACTATTTTCTAAATAAAACTCAATTTCAAAGAGACTTGAAAGTCCTAGTCCAAGAATCTCTCAAGGTAAACTTTCAGGTTGAGTCAGTAGTTAGAGTCCTACAGAACGGAGACAGGCTCTTTGGCCCAGACTGGTCCATGCTGATCAAAATGTCTGTTCACACTAACCTCATTTCCCTGCACTTGGTCCATATCCTTCTAATCCTTGCCTAGCCATGGATTTGTCCAAATGTCTTTTAAATATTGTTAATATACCTGCCTCAACCACATCCACTGGCAGCTCATTCTATATGTGTACCACCCTCTGTGTAAAAAAAGTTGTCCCTCAGGTTCTCTTTTTATTTCGTCCTGTCCAACCTTAAACTGATGCCCTTTAGTCCTCGTTTCCCCAACCTTGGGAAAAAGACAGAGTGCATTCACCCTATCCATGCCTCTCATGAGCTTATATACTTCTACAAGGTCTCCTGCAGTCTGCGACGCTCTAAAGAAAAAAGTCCTAGTTTGTTCAAACTCTCCCTATAACTCAGACCATTGAGTCCTGGCAACATCCTTGTAAATTTATTCTGCACTCTTTCTAGTTTAATAACTTCTCCTATCTCTCTTATAACAAGGTGACCAAAACTGAATACAATACTCCAAGCGCAGCCTTACCAATGTTCTGTATAACTGCAACATAACTTCCCAACTTCTATATTCAGTGCCCTGACTGATGATGGCTAGTGTGCCAAAATCCTTCTTCATTGTCCTGTCTACCAGTGACTTCACTTTCAGAGAAATATGAATCTAAACTCCATGATCCCTTTGTTCCACCACACTCCTTAAGGCCTTACCATTCACCATGAAAGTCCTAACTTGATTTGACTTTCCAAAATGCAAGACCACTTATCTATATTAAACTCCATTTGCCATTTCTGAGCCCATTTCCCCATCTGATCAAGGTCCTGCTGCAATTTCTGATGACGTTTCTCACTGTTCATGATACTGCCTATTTTAGTATCATCAGCAAACTAATCATACCTTGTATATTCTCATCCAAATCATTGATACAGATAACAATCAGCAATAGGCCCAGCACCGACCCCTGAGGCACTCCACTAGTCACAGGCATCCAGCCTGACAAGCATGCTTTACTATTACCCTCTGCTTCCTACCATCAAGTCAATTTTGTATCCAATTTGCCAACTCACCCTGGATTCCATGTGATCAAAACTTCCAGAGAAGCCTACCATGTGGAACTTTATCAAAGGCCTTACTGAAATCTATATAGATTACGTCTACCATCCTGGCCTCGTCAACCTTCCTGGTCACTTCATCAGAGAACTCTAACAAATTTGTGAGGCATGTCTCCCACACACAAAGCCATTCTGACTAATCCTAATCAAATCCCGTCTTTCCAAATGCATGGATATCTTATCTCTCAGAATCTTTTCAAGTGTAGCACAACATTTGCTACCCTCCAGTCTTCTAGGATCTCACCTGTGGCTAATGATGATGCAAAAACATCAGCCAGGCCCCTGCAATTTCTTCTCTAGCCTCTTGCAGTGTTCTTGGATATACCTGGTCAGGACTAGGAGACTTATCCACCTTCTTACGTTCTAATATATTTCAACATGTCCTCTACTGTAATATGGACTGTCCCCAAGATATCACCACTAACTTCCCCAAGTTTCAAAGTCTTCATGTCTTTCTCCATGGTAAACACAGTGGAGAAATATTCATTGAGGACCTTGCCCGTCTCCTGAGTTCTACACAGACATGTCCACTTCAGTCCTTGAGGGGCACTATTCTCCCTCCAGTTATTCTTTTTCCTTTAATGTACCTTAAAGTACCTGTTTGGATTCGCCCTAATCTTCTAATTCAAGGCTATCTCATGCCCCCTTTTCGCCCTCCTGATTTCCTTCTTCAGTAAACTCCTGTATCACCTGTATACCTCCAGGGATTCCCTTGATCCCAGCTACTTGTACCTGAACCTCCTTTTTTCTGGTCAAAGCCCCAATATCTCTTGTCATCCAGGGTTTCCTATTCCTGCCAACCTTGCCCTTCGTCCTCACAGGAACATATAGACCTTGAACTCTAGCTCTCTCATTTTTGAAGGCTTCCCACTTGCCAGAGGTCCCTTTGCCTGCAAACAAATTACTCCAAACAATCAACCCCTGCAAGTTCCTGTCTAATTCCATCAAACTTCATCTTGCCCCAATTTCAAACTTAAACCTGTGGACCAGTTTTGTCCCTCTCCATAACTGTATAAAAGCAGGGATATATTTCTCATGCTCTATAAGGCTCTGGTCAAACCACATTTGGAGTGTTGTGCGCAATTTTGGGCCCCATACCTCAGTAAGGATATATTGGCCCTGAAATGAGTTCAGAGGAGGTTCACGAGAACGGTCCTGGAAATGAAAAATTTAACATGTGAGGAATGTTTGAGGACTCTAGATCTATACTCGATAAAGTTTAGAAGAATGATGGGGGATCTAATTGAAAATGAGAGAATACTGAATGGCCTGGACAAAGTCGATGTTGGGAAGATGTTTCCATGGGTAGAAGAGACCAGGAAGCCTTGAAGTAAAGGGATGACCTTTTAGAACAGAGGTACGGCAAAACCTCTTCACCTAGGGAGTAGTGAATCTATGGAATTCACTACCACAGAAAGCTGTGGAGGCCAGGTCATTGAGTATATTTAATTCAGAGATAGATAGGTTCTTAAGTATCAGTGAGATCAAAGGTTATGAGGAGAAAGCGGGAGAATAGGGTTGAGAAACTCATAAGTCATGATTGAATGGCAGAGCAGACTTGATGGGCTGAATGGCCTAATTTCTGCTCCTATGTCTTCTAGCCATATCATACCACATTACTCACTTGTGTGACATTTGTGATGAAGGGCTCGTGCTCCTGTTCCTTGGATGCTGCTTGACCTGCTGTGCTTTCCGGCACCACACTTTTTGCCTCATTTGTGTGATAGACAAACTGTCTTTTTAGGTTAGTGGCAGCATCCTGTTGACAAAGAGAAACATTTTTGGCTTTATTGCATAGCAGCACTGTGAGACAGTTCACTTCACCCATTGTTCACATTTTTGGACACTTCTGGGGTGGACTGGCACTGTTCATGGTGAAAAGTAGTGGACACAGTCCCCTTCATGAGTTTTTGGAATTTACAGTGAATAATGGTTTGATCGAGATATCTGTTATCATGCAGGATAGTTTTGAAATGCCCTTTCTCAGCATCAAGCTTACATGGCCAGCAGATAGCAGATCAGGGTGCCAATAAGATTGATCTTGTAGCTTGTGGAACTGTAGGAATCCTGATATACAAGTCGACCAGTGAACGTAGACTTGCAGTGGATGGCAGTAGTGAACGTATTGGCAGATTTCTCAACTGTTACTTTGAGAAAAGGAAGTTTGTTTGATTGCTTTATTTTTATGATAAACTTGAGTATGGGTTAGAACTACATAAAGAATTTTTTTGGGGGGCTGCAGATTCCAATATCACAAACACTTTACCTACAAATCAGAAGTTTCCAAGAAGTAAAAGGTGAGTGGTCATTCTCAGGATGACCAATGAGAATCACAGCAGAGCTGGGCATTGGTACAACCAGTACCCATATGAACAGCTCTAACTTCTTACATTTCCAGGTGGAGTCACCCAAATGTTATGAACTAGCTCCCTTTCTTTATTTTTATCAACTGTTCAGAGGTATAATTACCCACCTCTGGAACAGGTGGGAACTAAACCCATATCTCTTGATTCAGGTGTAGCTCCCTTTCTTTATTCACCCACCCACTTGTTTGTTCATAATGAGGTTAATTTGAAATGGACTCATCTCCCTTATGGGATACCATTCACCTGGACCAAATCAAGATGTTTTAAAAGGAGCCAATTCAGTCAAGCTTTCTTGAATTAATTAAAGAGTAAATATATTTGTTACTAAATGTCAGATAAAATAATAACACAGCACGTAAACACATGCTTGAAATGGAAGTGAGTTAAAAAAAAGTTACCTGGTAGTGATCCCCTATAGTTCCCCCTGAAATACTCCTGAAAGATTGGCAGATGGGGTTTGAGGACAACGTTCAGTGCTGGCTTCAACAAGCAGCTCCTGGACATGACAAACCAGAGCCTGATTGCTAACCTTTCAGTTCCCCCACTGATGATGTATGATTCTCCTGAGCAATGCTGCTTCCCACTCCCTGGACTCTAACTCCATTGTCCTTGAGCAGGCAATTGACTGTGGCCAAGCCCCAGGACTGTGTGTGGACTGTGTCCTTGTCTGATCCCCTGACAAAGGCTCCCTCTGATAGGACTGAGGACTGGCCACCACCAGTTTTTCACATGGACATTTGATGGGATACGTGTGCAATATGTTTGCCAAGCATGCAGCTGGCATACACTAGAGATGATGGATTGGCATCTCAGTCTGTTGTACAGCAAGATTTTCCTCAGTACCCTGGACAGCTCCCTACTGACATGCAGCCTGACCATATATTCTTTTCCTTTATTCATTCACAGGATGAGGGCATCGCTAGCCAGGCAGCATTTATTGCCCATCCCTAATTACACAGAGGGCAGGTAAGAGTCAACAACATTGCTGTGGGTCTGGAGTCACATGTAGGCCAGACCGTGTAAGAGTGGCAGTTTCTTTCTTAAAGGACATGAGTGAATCAGATGGGGTTTTCCAACAATCAACAATGGATTCACAGTCATCATTAGACTCTTACTTCCAGATTTTTGTTGAATACAAATTCCACCATCTACTGTAGCGGGATTCAAACCCAGGTCCCCCAGAACATTACTTGGGTCTCTGGATTAACAGTTACCACTAGGCCATTAACAAACAGTCCTTCCAGCTGAGACAGAGGTTCACCTGCCTTTCTTCCAACCTAGGTTACCTCATCAGGTGCTTCCGATGTGGTCTTCTCCACGTCTGGGAGACTGAACCTAAACTTAGGGGCGTTTCACCGATCATCTTAGCCGGGTCCACAGGGGCCGACTGGATCTCCCGGTCACTGCCCATTTCAATTCCCCTTCCCACTCCCTTTCTGACATGACCATCCTTGTCCAACTCCATTGCCAAAACAAACCACAGTGCCTATTGGAGGAAAAACACCTTATCTTCTGCCTGGGCACCCTACAGCCTGGAGGTCTCAACATTGAGTTCTCCAGTTTCAAATAACCTCCTTTCTCATTCCCCAACTCCTTTCCCAGGCTCTCCTGCTCACTGCCACTTCTCGCTGCCACCAACCAGATTCATTCCTCCCATTGACCAACCAGGTTGTATCCTCTACCTGTCTTCATCTATCCCCACTTCACCACCCTGCCCCCACCACTCCGTTTATCTGCATCTCCTCCCCACACCCATCCCCAGTCGTGAAGAAAGGTTACACCTGAAACGTTGACTTCTACACCTCCTGATGCTGCCTGGCTTGCTGCGTTCTTCCAGCCTCCTGCCTGTCTGTGACAGAAAGGCATGAGACTGGTGGCATGAGCAAGCAGGTATATGCTAAGGAACAAGTGCTAAGAGACCAAGTGAACAACTCTGAAAGGCAGCCTGGTCCTGTCTATGAGCTGGGTGTTTGTCCTGCAGAGTCTCACTACAGCAACTGTTTGAAACTCGTGCTGTGCAGTGTGACTCTGTGTGTCCTGTAGACTATTGGATGATGGTTGTGTGGGGTTAGCACATGCCGGATGTCAATATCTATGGACAAGAGATGTGCACAGCTAGCGCACATGGAGCATACCATGACATATTGTTTGATTGGATGTAACAGTGTGGATAGAGCTTCGAAACACTAAGGGTAAAAAGACCCTCATGGGAGTCATCTACAGGCCCCCAAACAGTAGTCTGGATGTCGGATGTAAGTTGAATTAGGAGCTGAAATTGGCTTGTTGCAAAGATGTTACTACAGTTGTTATGGGGGATTTTAACATGCAGGTAGACTGGGAGAATCAGGATGGTATTGGGCCTCAAGAAAGAAAGTTTGTGGAGTGCCTCAGAGATGGATTTTTAGAGCAGCTGGTGCTGGAGCCGTCCAGGGATAAGGCGATTCTGGATCTGGTATTGTGTAACGAACCAGAATTGGTCAGTGACCTCGAAGTGAAGGAGCCATTGGGAAGTAGTGACCATAATACAATAAGCTTCAATCTGCAATTTGAGAGGGAGTGGGTACAATCGGAAGTGACAATATTTCAGTTGAATAAAGGGAAATATGGAGCTATGAGGGAGCAACTGGCCAAAGTTCAATGGTGCAATACCTTAACAGGGAAGACCGTGGAGGAACAATGGCGGATATTTCTGTGTATAATGCAGAAGTTGCAGGATCAGTTCATTCCTAAAAGGAAGAAAGATCCCAGGAGGAAACATGGGCGGCCGTGGCTGATGAGGGAAGTAAAGAAACATATAAAGTTAAAAGAGAAAAAGTATAACTTAGTGAAGATAAGTGGGAAAACTGAGGACTGGGAAGCTTTTAAAGAACAACAGAGGATTAGTAAGAAGGAAATACGCAGAGAAAAAATGAGGTACGAAGGTAAACTGGCCAAGAATATAAAGGAGGATAGTAAAAGCTTTTTTAGGTATGTCCAAGGCAAAAAAATGGTTAGGACAAAAATTGGGCCCTTGAAGACAGAAACAGGGGAATATATTACGGGGAACAAAGAAATGGCAGAGGAATTAAATGGGTACTTCAGATCTGTGTTTACTGGGAAAGACACAAGCAATCTCCCTGAGGTAATGGTGGCTGAAGGACCTGAACTTAAGGGAATTTATATTTGCCAGGATTTGGTGTTGGAGAGACTGTTAGGTCTGAAGGTTGATAAGTCTCCGGGACCTGATGGCCTGCATCCCAGGGTACTGAAGGAGGTGGCTTGGGAAATCGTGGATGCGCTGGTGATTATTTTCCAGAGTTCAATAGAATCGGGGTCGGTTCCTGAGGATTGGAGGGTGGCTAATGTTGTGCCACTTTTTAAGAAGGGTGGGCGGGAGAAAGCAGGAAATTATAGACCAGTTAGTCTGACCTCAGTGGTGGGAAAGATGCTGGAGTCTATTATAAAGGATTAAATTATGGCACATCTGGATAATAGTAACAGGATAGGACAGAGTCAGCATGGATTTATGAAGGGGAAATCATGCTTGACTAATCTTCTTGAATTTTTGGAGGATGTAACTCTGAAGATGGACGAGGGAGATCCAGTGGATGTAGTGTACCTGGACTTTCAGAAAGCTTTTGATAAAGTCCCACACAAGAGGTTAGTGAGTAAAATTAGGGCGCACGGTATTGGGGGCAAAGTACTAGATTGGATAGAGAATTGGTTGGCTCATAGGAAACAAAGGGTAGTGATTAACGGCTCCATTTCGGAATGGCAGGCAGTGACCAGTGGGGTACCGCAGGGATCCATGCTGGGACCGCAGCTTTTTACAATATATGTAAATGATATAGAAGATGGTATTAGCAATAACATTAGCAAATTTGCTGATGATACAAAGCTGGGTGGTAGGGTGAAATGTGATGAGGATGTTAGGAGATTACAGGGTGACCCGGATAAGTTAAGTGAGTGGGCAGATGCATGGCAGATGCAGTTTAATGTGGATAAATGTCTGGTTATCCACTTTGGTGGCAAGAACAGGAAGGCAGATTACTACCTCAATGGTATCAAATTAGGTAAAGGGACTGTTCAGAGAGATCTGGGTGTTCTTGTCCACCAGTCAATGAAGGCAAGCATGCAGGTACAGCAGGTCGTGAAGAAGGCTAATAGCATGCTGGCCTTCATAACAAGAGGAATTGAGTATAGAAGCAAAGAGGTGAGACCACACCTGGAGTACTGTGTGCAGTTCTGGTCTCCAAATTTGAGGAAAGACATTCTGGCTATTGAGGGAGTGCAGCGTAGGTTCACGAGGTCAATTCCTGGAATGGCAGGATTGCCTTACACGGAAAGACTGAAGTGACTGGGCTTGTATACCCTTGAGTTTAGAAGACTGAGAGGGGATCTGATTGAAACGTATAGGATTATGAAAGGATTGGACACTCTGGCAGGAGGAAACATATTTCCGCTGATGGGGGAGTGCCGAACCAGACAACACAACTTAAAAATACGGGGTAGACCATTTAGGACAGAGATGAGGAGAAACTACTTCACCCAGAGAGTGGTGGCTGTGTGGAATGCTCTGCCCCAGAGGGCAGTGGAGGCCCAGTCTCTGGATTCATTTAAGAAAGAATTGGATAGAGCTCTTAAAGATAGTGGAGTCAAGGGTTATGGAGATAAGGCTGGAACAGGATACTGATTGGGAATGATCAGCCATGATCATATTGAATGGTGGTGCAGGCTCGAAGGGCTGAATGGCCTACTCCTGCATCTATTGTCTATTGTCTATTGTCTATTGTCACAGAAATCATTCAGAGCAAGCAGAGAGCCAAATCTGCCTGTACTGAATTTGTTTTCCATGTTGTGTTTTCTTGACATAGATTGTTTGGTGAATTTTGTAAGATAAACAGCTAAATATTAATGCCATGGTATTTAACAAGCAACAATCTTCCTTTATTGGCACATTGCAATTGCCTCGCAAGAAACTCACCTCATGGCTTGTGTAAAGCATAAAAGATGCTGCTGTGGTGATGGGCTTTACCAGATTCCTTGTCTGATTCTGCCACACAGCTCACCGTTGCTCACATTGCTCAGATCATACCATAATTGCAGATTTTCATGGATTTTTTAGAATACTCAGAATAACTGAGTAATTTGTAAATCCAATTGTAAAGAACGATTCTACTAATTTTGTAGTTAATTAAAGAAGTTAGGGTAAGCACCAAACTAAAGGAGAAAGCATATAACTGAGCAAAGATGAGTGGCAGGTCAGAATACAAAGATTCGTAGTGAGTGACTGAAAGATTAATCAGGAGGAAAGATTTAGAGTGTGAGAGGAAGCGAGATAAAACAGATAGCACAAATCTTTAAAGGAGTGATAATTGGGAATTATTAGCAGATAATAAAGACATCATAGATAAAACGAACAAATATTTTTTTCTCTGTCTTCACTAGAGAGTACAGAAAAATGATTCCAGGAGGGGGAGGGAGAGAGGAACTGAGTGAAATTACAACCTGGACAGGAGTGGGACTGAGCAAATCAATGGAGCTTTTGGCTGACAATTCTCTGGGTCCAGATGGATTTTATCCTTGGGCCTTAGAGATTGCTCATGAGGTAGTAGATGCCGCAGAGGTAAATTGTCCAAAATTCACTCAATTTAAGAAACACTCCATCAGACTGCAAAGTAACAAATGAAACCTCTCTGTTCAAAAGACAGAAAATGGGAAACTATAGCCAGTTAGTTTGATGTATTTCATAGAGAAGGTCTTAGAGTCAATCATTAAAGAGATTATAGCTGGAAATTATAACCTAGAAAAACGCAAGATAATCAGGAAGAGTCAGCGTGGTTTTGTCAAACTAAATAATTTTAACCAATTTGTTGGCACTCTTTCAAAGGGTAACATTTGTAAAGGTGCCACGCCAAATATTTTTATGGAAAATAAAAGCTTGTTGGAGAAATGTATCAGCATACATGGAAGATTGACTGGCTCTCAGAAAACAGAGAGTATGTACGAACGGATGTTTGTCTGATTGATAGGATGCGATGACTGGAATCCTGCAGAGGTCTGTGCAGTATCCAATACCTCCAACCATTTCTTGATATCACATGGAGTGAATAAATTTGGCGGAAAAGTGGCTCCTGTGAGGCTGGGGACCACTGGAGAAGGCTGAGATGGATCATCCACTTGGCATTTCTCAGAATGGATGGCACAGTAGCACAGTGTCACAGCATTGTTACCTAACAGCACTAGGGTTCAATTCCTCCCCTGGGCAACTGTCAGTGTGGAGTTTGCACATTTTCCCTGTGTCTGTGTGGGTTTCCTACGGGTGCTCAGGTTTCCTGTCATAGTCCAAAGACCAGGCAGTTTAGGTGGATTAGCTGTGATAAAAGTCCCTACTACGTTATAGGGATGGGATGCTCTTTGGAGTGTCAATGAAGACACAATGGTTCAAATTGACGCTTTCTTCATTGTAGTGACACTACAATGAAGGGGGAGGGGAAGGGGGAGAGGAGGAAAGGTGGCAAAGTAGATAGTACTGCTGCCCACCAGCACCTGGGTTCAATTCCAGCCTCGGCCAACTGTATGGAGTTTGCATGTTCGCCCTGTGTCTGCATGAGTTTCCTCTGGGTGCTATGGTTCCCTCCTGCAGTCCAAAGATGTACAAATTAGGTGGATTGGCCTTGATAAATTACCCATAGTGCTGATTTGGAGACACCGGTGTTGGACTGGGGTGTAAAAAGTTAAAAATCACACACACCAGGTTATAATTCAATAGGTTTATTTGGAAGCACCTGATGAAGGAGCAGCGCTCCAAAAGCTAGTGCTTCCAAATAAACCTGTTGGACTATAACCTGATGTTGTGTGATTTTTAACCATAGTGCAGACCCAGTCTGGCAGCTATGTCCTTTAGGACTTGACCAGCTCGATCAGTAGTACTGCTTCTGAGCCACTCTTGCTGGTGGGGATTGAATTGCCCTACCCAGAGTACATGCAACCTACCTTCCCTCAGCATTTCCTCCAAGTTTTGTTCAACATGGAGTATTGATTCATCAGCTGAAGGAGGGTGGTACGTGGTAATCTGTACGAGGTTTCCTTGGCCATGTTTAACCTGAAGCCATGAAACTTTATGGGGTCTAGAATCAATGCTGAGAACTTCCAAAGCAACTCCTTCCTGACTGTATACCACTGTGTCAACACTTCTTCTGGATCTGTCCTACGGTGGGACATAACATATCCAGGGTTAGTGATGGTGGTGTCTGGGACATTGTAAGTTATGATTCCGTGAGTATGACTATGTCAGGCTGTTGTTTGACTACTCTGTGAGACAGTGCTGGGGAAAGTGAGAACTGTGGATACTGGAGATCAGAGTCAAGAGTGTGGTGCCGAAAAAGCACAGCAGGTCAGGCAGCATCTGAGGAGCAGGAGAATCAATGTTTCAGGCAAGAGCTCTTCATCAGGAATCGTCGGATGCTGTCTGACCTGCTGTGCTTTTCCAGCAGCACACTCTCGACTGTGAGACAGCTCTACCAATTTTAGCATTAGCCCACAGATGATGGTGAGGAGGACTTTACAGGGTCAACAGAGCAATTTCTGCCATTGTCTTTTCTAGAGCCTAGGTTGATGCCAGGTGATCGGTCTGGTTTCATTTCTGGTTGAAATTTCATAGAGATTGACACGACTGAGTGATTTGCTGGGCCATTTCAGAGACAGTTGACAACCACATTGCTGTGGGTCTGGAATCACATGTAGGCCAGATCAGGTGAGGATGGTAGATTTCCTACCCTGAAGGACACAAGGCAAACAAGTGGGTTTTTTAGACCTTTATTGAATTCAAGTTCCATCACCTATCATGGCAGGATTCGATTCCAGGTTCCCAGAATGTGGCTCTCTGGATTAGTAATTCAGCAATAACACCACTAAGTCATCACCTCCTCATATTTCTGCAGTGATTGTTGTGGTTAGGATTGGTGACATCTCCAGTGCTGGGAACTGCACTCATTCTGCCACTGTGATCATCACTGTCTCTACACTGGGACTGGCAGTGACTTTATTACCAGGACTGGCACTGCCTCTGCCACTGGGAGTTACACTAGGACTGGCACTGACTTTGTCAGTGAGAATGCGTACTGGGAATTACACTGGGACTGGTTCTGGCAGTAGCTCTGTCAATGGAATGAGCACTGGGAACCCCTCTTTACCATTTGGACTGAAACTGGCTCTGGCTCTGGAACTGGCACTCAAAGTTACACTGGGACCAGCACTGGAAGTTACACTAGGACTGAAACTAGATTTTCTTCTGAGACTGACACTGGAAGTTACACTGGGACAAGTTCTGGGAATTACACTGGAATTGTCACTTGGACCTACGTTGAGATTGGACCTGGGACCAGCATTGGGAGTTACACTGGGAATTGTCCTGGGACTAGTGCTGGGAGTTACACTGGGATTGGCATTGGGACCTACACTGGGATTGGCACTAGGACCAGCACTGGGAGTCACACTGGGATTGGCAATGGGAGTTACATTGGGAATTGTCCTGGGACTAGTGCTGGGATTGGACCTGGAATCAGCACTGAGAATTACACTGGGATTGGCAGTGGGACTAGTGCTGGGAGTTACACTGGGATTGGCACTGGGAGTTACACTGGGATTAGCATTGAGACCAGCACTGGGAGTTACACTGGGATTGCCCTGGGGCCTGCACAGGGAGTTTCACAGGGATCAGCACTGGAACCAGCATTGGGAGTTACACTGGGACCAGTACTAGGAGTTACACTGGGACCAGCACTAGGAGTTACACTGGGAGTTACATTGGGATCAGCACTGGGAGTTACTTTGGGATTGGCACTGGGATCAGCACTGAGAGTTGCACTGGGACTGGCACTGGAACCAGCATTATGGGTTACACTGGGACCAGCACTAGGAGTTATGGTGGGAGTTACACGGGGATCAGCATTGGGAGTTACTTTGGCATTGGCACTGGGATCTGCACTGGGATTAGTATTGGGACCAGGATGGAGAGTTACACTAGGATTGGCCCTGGGATCAGCACTGGGAATGATACTGGGATTGGCCCTGGGATCAGCAATGGGAGTTATACTGGATCTGGCACTGGGACCAACACTGAGAGTTACACTGGGGTTGGCACAGAACATAGAACAATACAGCAAGTACAGGCCCTTTGGTCCTCGATGTTATGCTGACCTATGGAACCAATCTGAAGCCCATCTAACCTTCACTATTCCATTTTCATCCATATGTTTATCCAATGACCATTTAAATGCCCTTAAAGTGGATGAGTCTACTACTGTTGCAGGCAGTGCGTTCCATGCCCCTACTACTCTCTGAGTACAGAAACTACTTCTGACATCTGACCTATATCTATCACCCCTCAATTTAACGTTATGTCCCCTCATGCTGGCCATCACCATCCGAGGAAAAAGGCTCTCACTGTCCACCCTATCTAACCCTCTGATTACGTTACATGTCTCAATTAAGTCACCTCTCAACTTTCTTCTCTCTAATAAAAACAGCCTCAGTTCCCTCAGCCTTTCCTCATAAGACCTCTCCTCCATACCAGGCAACATCCTAGTAAATCTCCTCTGAACCCTTTGTAAAGCTTACACATCCTTCCTTTAATGTGGTGACCACAACTGTACACAATACTCCAAGTGTGGCTGCACCAAAGTTTTGTACAGCTGCAAAATGACCTCGTGGCTCCGAAACTCAATCCCTCTACCAGTAAAAGCTAACACACCGTATGCCTTCTTAACAACCATATCAACCTGGGTGGCAACTTTCAAGAGTCTATGTATATGGATATCAAGATCTCTCTGCTCATCCACACCACCTAGAATCTTACCAGTAGCCCAGTGCTCTGTATTCCTGTTACTCCTTTCAAAGTGAATCACCTCTCACTTGTCCGTACTAAACCCCATTTGCCACCTCTCAGCCCAGCTCTGCAGCTTACCTATGCCTCTCTGTAACCTGCAACATCCTTCTGCACTGTCCACAGCACCATTGACGTTAGTGTCATCTGCACATTTACTAACCTCTCTTTCTACGCCCTCATCCAGGTCTTTATAACAATGACAAACAACAGTGGCCCGAAAGCAGATCATTGCGGTATACCACTAGTAACTGAACTCCAGGGTGAACATTTTCCATCAACCACCACCCTCTGTCTTCTTTCAGCTAACCAATTTCTGCTTCAAACTGCTAAATCACCCTAACCCCATGCCTCTGTATTTTGTGCAATAGCCTATTGTGAGGAACCTTATCAAATGCCTTGCTGAAATCCATATGCATCACATCAACCGCTTTACTCTCATCCATTTGTTGGTCACCATCTCAAAGAACTCAATAAGGTTTGTGAGGCATTACCTACCCTTTACAAAACCATGTTGACTATCCCTAATCAACTTATTCCTCTCGAGAAGATTATGAATCCTCTCTCTTATATCCTTTTCCAACACTTCACCCACTATTGAAGTAAGGCTCACTGGTCTATAATTACCAAGGTTGTCCCTACTCCCTTTCTTGAACAAGGAAAAACATTTGCTATCCTCCAGTCTTCTGGCACTATTCCTGTAGACAATGATGACATAAAGATCAAAGCCAAAGGCTCGACAATCTCCTCCCTGGCTTCACAGAGTATCCTACACCTCTTCCCACCCTATCTCTTGCATTACACCTCTTCCCACCCTATCTCTTGCAAAAATGCCATCCCGTATTCCCAGTTTCTCCGCCTCCGCCGTATCTGCTCCCAGGAGGACCAGTTCCACCATAGGTAAGGGGTAAATGTAGGGGTATGGGTGGGTTGCGCTTCGGCGGGGCGGTGTGGACTTGTTGGGCCGAAGGGCCTGTTTCCACACTGTAAGTAATCTAATCTAATCTAATCTAACACACAAGATGGCCTCCTTCTTTAGAGACTGCAATTTCCCTTCCCACGTGATTAAAGATGCCCTCCGACGCATCTCGTCCACATCCCGCACCTCCGCCCTCAGACCCCATCCCTCCGACCATAACAAGGACAGAACGTCCCTGGTGCTCACCTTCCACCCTACAAACCTTCGCATAAACCAAATCATCCGCCGACATTTCCGCCACCTCCAAAAAGACCCCACCACCAGGGATATATTTCCCTCCCCACCCCTTTCCGCCTTCCGCAAAGACCATTCCCTCTGTGACTACTTGGTCAGGTCCACACCCCCCTACGACCCACCCTCCCATTCTGGCACTTTCCCCTGCCACTGCAGGAACTGTAAAACCTGTGCCCACACCTCCTCCCTCACCTCTATCCAAGGCCCTAAAGGAGCCTTCCACATCCATCAAAGTTTTACCTGCACATCCACTAATATCATTTATTGTATCCGTTGCTCCCGATGTGGTCTCCTCTACATTGGGGAGACTGGGCGCCTCCTAGCAGAGCGCTTTAGGGAACATCTCCGAGACACCCGCACCAATCAACCAAACCGCCCCGTGGCCCAACATTTCAACTCCCCCTCCCACTCTGCCGAGGACATGGAGGTCTGGGCCTCCTTCACCGCCGCTCCCTCACCACCAGAAGCCTGGAGGAAGATCGCCTCATCTTCCGCCTCGGAACACTTCAACCCCAGGGCATCAATGTGGACTTCAACATCTTCCTTATTTCCCCTTCCCCCACCTCATCCTAGTTTCAAACTTCCAGCTCAGTAACTGTCTCCTTGACTTGTCCGGACTTGTCCGACCTGCCTATCTTCTTTTCCACCTAACCACCCCACCCTCTCCTCCTTGACCTATCACCTTCATCTCCTCCCCCACTCACCCATTGTACTCTATGCTACTCTCTCCGCACCCCCACCCTCCTCTAGCTTATCTCTCCACGTTTCAGGCTCACTGCCTTTATTCCTGATGAAGGGCTTTTGCCCGAAACGTCGATTTCGCTGCTCGTTGGATGCTGCCTGAACTGCTGTGCTCTTCCAGCACCACTAATCCAGTATCCTACGATAAATCCCATCCAGCCCAGGGACTTATCACTTTTTACACTTTTCAGAATTGCAATCACCTCCTCCTTGTGAACCTCAAACCCTTCTAGCCTAGTAGCCTGTATCTTAGTATTCCCCTCGACAATATTGTCTTTTTCCAGCGTGAATACTGACGAAATATATTCATTTAGTGCTTCCCCTGTCTCCTTGGACTCCAAGCACAGCTTCCCACTACTATCCTTGATTGGTCCTAATCTTACTCCAGTCATTCTTTTATTCCTGATATTCCTATAGAAAGCTTTAGGGTTTTCCTTGATCCTATCCGCCAACAACTTCTCATGTCCCCTCCTGGCCCTCCTAGCTCTCTTTAGGTCTTTCCTGGCTAACTTGCAACTCTCAAGCGCTCTAACTGTGCTTTCATGTCTCATCCTAACATAAGCTTTCTTCTTCCTCTTGACAAGAGATTCAACTTCTTTAGTAAACCACATTGGGATCAGTACTGGGAGTGACACTGGGCTTGGCACTGGGAACAGCATGGGGGGTTACACTGGGATTGGCACTGGGGCCAGCACTGAGAATTACACTGGGCTTGGTATTGGGACCAGCACTGGGAGTTACACTGGATCAGACACTGGCAGCAGCGTGGGAAGTTACACTGGATCTGGCACGGGAGCAGTGCTGGGAGTTACACTGATTAGATTAGATTACTTACAGTGTGGAAACAGGCCCTTCGGCCCAACAAGTCCACACCGACCCGCCGAAGCGCACCCACCCAGACCCATTCCCCTACATTTAACCCCTTCACCTAACACTATGGGCAATTTAACATGGCCAATTCACCTGACCTGCACATCTTTGGACTGTGGGAGGAAACCGGAGCACCCGGAGGAAACCCACACAGACACAGGGAGAATGTGCAAACTCCACACAGTCAGTCACCTGAGGCGGGAATTGAACCCGGGTCTCTGGCGCTGTGAGGCAGCAGTGCTAACCACTGTGCCACCATGCCACCAACTGGATCTGGCACTGGCAGCAGCGCTGGGAGTTACACTGGATCCGGTGCTGACAGCAGTGCTGGGAGTTACACTCGATCTGGTACTGGGAGTTACACTGGATCTGGCACTGGGAGAAGCACTGGGAGTTACACTGGATCTGGCACCGGGAGCAGCACTGGGAGTTACACTGTATCTGGCACTGGGAGTTACACTGGATCTGACAGTGGGAGCAGCGCTGGGAGTTACACTGGATCTGGCACTTGGAGCAGCGCTGGGAGTTACACTGGATCTGGCACTGGGAGCAGCACTGGGAGTTACACTGAATCTGGCACTGGGAGCAGCACTGGGAGTTACACTGAATCTGGCACTGGGAGTTACACTGGATCTGGCACTTGCATCAGCGCTGGGAGTTACACTGGATCTGGCACTGGGGGTTACACTGGATCTGGCACTGGCAGCAGCGCTGGAAGTTACACTGGATCTGGCATTGGGAGCAGCACTGGGTGTTACACTGGATCTGGCACTTGGAGCAGCATTGGAAGTTACATTGGATATGGCACTGGCAGCAACGCTGGGAGTTACATTGGATCTGGCACTGGGAGCAGCGCTGGGCGTTACACTGGCTCTGGCACTGGGAGTTACACTGGGTCTGGCACTGGCAGTAGCGCTGGGAGTTACACTGGGTCTGGCACTGGCAGTAGCGCTGGGAGTTACACTGGATCTGGCACTGGGAGTTACACTGGGTCTGGCACTAGGAATTATACTGGGTCTGGCACTGGGAGTTACACTGGGTCTGGCACTGGGAATTATACTGAGTCTGGCACTGGGAGTAACATTGGGTCTGGCACTGGGAGTTACACTGGGTCTGGCACTGGCCTCGGTGCTGCTGATGCCCCAATAGCGAGAAGCTGCATCCAGTCGCTGAAAGGGATTGGCGGTGGCGGCTGCTCCCGGCTCCGGTTCAGGGAGGATGCTTTCGGTTTGTCGGAGAATGAGAGCCCGAACGTGGAGGCTGCTGCTTTCCTGCCCGTTCTCCAGGGGCTTGCAGGTATCGGGGCCCCGGGGGGAAAGGCCGGTGTTAGCGGCCTCTCGGTACCCGCAATGCGGACAGTGATTGGGCTCTGGAGCCGGGACCGTGCGGCCTCACTGGCTGCTGCAAGCCCCGGCACTGGGTTCGCAATGAATGCAGATGCTCAAAGAGAACAAACCGAGAGGTGCTGCAGCCGGGGCTCTGTGAAGGAGCTGGATCCCAATCAACATCCCAAACCACTATCAGTCTGTAACCAGGGCTGTGGCTGAGGCAGAGGCACTGGGACTAGGAGGGGGGCAGTGGATGGGACGCCCTGTTTGCAGACAGGAAACATACCAGAGTGGCAGGCAGTGATTAGTGGTGTCCGCAGGGATCAGTGCTTCGATTCCAGCTATTCACAACTTATATTAATGAAATAAATGAGGGAACTAAATGTAATATCTCCAAGTTTGAAGATGACACATAGCTGGTTTGGAGGGTGACCTGTCAGGAGGATGCAGAGATGTTGTGGTGTGATTTGGACAAGTTGAGTGAGTGGGCAGATGTATGGATGATGCAGTATAATATGGATAAATGTGAGATTATGCACTTTCAGAGCAAAATCAGGAAGGCAGATTACTCTCTGAATAGCTATAAAATGAGATGGGGGAAATGTGCAACGGGATTGGGTGACTCATGCAGCAGTCGCTGAAGGTAAGAATGCAGCAAGTGGTCAAGAAGGCAAACAGTTTGTTGGCTTTTACAGGGAGAAGATTTGCGTACAGGAGCAGTGATGTGTTGTTCGAGTTTTACAGGCTTTGGTGAGATTACACCTGGAATACTGTGTGCAGTTCTAGTCTCCTTGTCTGAGGAATAGTGTTCTTGCTATTGAAGTAGAGCATCAAAGGTTTACCAGACTGATTCCTGAGGAAGGCAGGATACACCTATGAGGAAAGGTTGAATCAGTTAGGATTCAGAAGAATAAGGGGTTGTCATTGGAAACCTATAAAATTCTAACAGGACTAAACAGAGTAGATGGTGAAAGGGTGTGCCCGATAGCATGGAAGTGCAGTAGCATGGGTTACAGTCTAAGGATATCGGGTGAATTCTTTAGGACTGAGATGAGGAGAAATGTCTTCATCCAGACAGCGATGAGCCTGTAGACTTCACTTCCACAGAAAGTAGTCGAGGCCAAACAATTGTATGATTTCAAGAAGGATTTGGATATAGCTGTTGGGGCTAAAGGGATGAAAGGATATGGGGGCAGAGCAAGAATAGGCCATTGAGTTGGATGATCAGCCATGATCATAATAAATGATGTAGCAGGATTGAAGGGCCAAATGCCCTGTTCCTAGTTTCTTTGTTTCTATGTGTAGAACTTAGGACTAAAAATGGAGCAGTCAAACTAATTAGAGTCCATTATAAGCCCCAAACAGTCAACGGATAATTGAGGAGCAGATATTTACACTATTCACTGAGGTGTGTAAAAGCAGTACTAGAGTTATTATATGTGTGTTCTTTTAAATTCAGTTAATGGATGCGGGAATTGCTGGCTGGCCAGTCCTTATTGCTTATCCTCAGTTGCCCTTGAGAACATGTTGGTGAGCTGCCTTCTTGAACCACTGCAGTCCGTGTGCTGTGGGTTGACCCACAATTCCCTTAGTGAGGGGAATCCCAGGATTTTGACCCAGCAATAGTGAAGGAATGGCAACTTGAATGGAAATCCAAGTCAGGATGGTGAGTGCCTTGGAGGAGAACGTGCAGATGATGGTGTACCCTTGTACTTGCTGCCCTTGTTCTCTTAGATGGAAGTGGTTGTGGGTTTGGAGGGTGCTGTCGAGGGATCTTTGGTGAATTTCTGCAGTTCATCTTGTAGATGGTACACATTGTTGCTATTAAGTGTGTGTGGTGGAGGGGGTGGATGTGGTGCCAGTCAAGCAGGCGGCTTTGTCCTGGATGGAGTTGAGTCTCTTGAGTGTTGTTGGAGCTGCACCCATCCAGGCAAGTGGGGAGTATTCCTTCACACTTCTGACTTGTGCCTTGTTATGGTGGACAGGCTTTGGGGAATCAGTAGATGTGTTACTCGCTGCAGTATTCCGAGCCTCTGACTTGCTGTTTATAACCACTATATTTATGTGGTGAATCCAGCTGAGTTTCTGGTCAATGGTAATCCCCAAAATGTTGATGATAGGAAAATTCAGTGATGGTAATACCATAGAATGTCAAGGGAAAGTGGTTAGATTGTCTCTTATTGATGATGGCATTTGTATAGCATGAATGTTACTTGCCACTTTGTCAGCCCAAGCCTGGATATTGTCCAGATCTTGTTGCATTTGAACATGGACTGCTTCAGTATCTGAGGTATCCTGAACAGTGCTGAGCACTGTGCAATCATTGGCAAACATCCCCACTTCTGACCTTATGATGGAGGGAAGGTCATTAATGAAGAGTTGAAGATCTTTGGACCTAGGACACTACCCTGGCGAGCTCCTGTGGAGATGTCCTGGAGTGTGATGATGGACCTCAACATCCATGATCATCTTCCTATGTGTCAGGTATGACTCTAACCATCAGAGAGTTTGCCCCCGATACCCATTGGTTCTAGTTTTGCTACAGCTCTTTGATGCCACACTCAGTCAAATGTGGCCTTGATGTTATCTCAACACTGGAATTCAGCTTCTTTTCTCCATGTTTAAACTAATCCTGTGGGGGGTGGGGGGGTGGGGGGAGGGGGAAAAGGGGCTGAGTGGCCCTGGGGGAACCCAAACTGGGTGTCACTGACCAGGTTATTGTTGAATAGATACTACTTGATGGCACTGTTGATGACACCCTCCATCACTTTACTGAACATCAAGAGTACACCGATGGGTGGTAATTGGCCAGGTTGGATTTGTGCTGTGTTTTATGTACAGGACATAACTGGGCAATTTTCCACATTGTTGGGTAGATGCCAGTGTTGTAACTGTAATGGAAGAGCTTGGCAAGGGGAATGGAAAGTTCCAGAGCACAAGTCTTCAGTACTATTGCCGGAATGTTGTCAGGGCCTAGAGCCTTTGCAGCATCTAGTGTCTCAAACCATTTTTTAAATTCACTCTTGGGATGTGGGCGTCACTACCCAGGCCAGCATTTATTGCCCACCTCTAGTTGCCCCAAAGAGTAGTTGAGATTCAACTAATGTTGTGGTTCTGGTGTCATGTGTAGGCCAGGGCAGGTTTCCTTCCCTAAAGGACATCAGTGAACCAGATGGGTTTTTCCAATAATCGACAGTGGATTCAAGGTCACATTAGACTCCTAATTCCAGACTTTTTATTGGATTCAAGTTCCACCATCTGCTGTGGCCAGATTCAAACCTGTGTTCCCAGAACATTGTCCCTGGGTCTCTGGATTAATAGATCAGTGATACTATCATTAGGCCATCATCTCCCCTTGGTTTATTAATAGCACATGGAGTGAACTGAATTCGCTGAAGACTGGTATCTGTAATGATGGCAACCCATGGAGGAGACCAATTTCAGTTGGGACCAAACTTTAATTGGGATAATAATAGTACAAAGAGTTTAGAGGGAGCAGATTACTTGAAATGGAGAGGAGAGTCTTTTATATCAACATGAAGATGATCCAACAAAGGCCAGTGCAGTGTTGGACTGAATTCTGGGAATGAAACTGGGCAGGTGTTAGTGGGGAAGCATTGTACACTTTAAATTTGTTATGGAAAACTAATAAAAGGGCTGCGAAAAGGGTTTTGGATTTGTGGAAGTCAGCTTTTATTAAAATATAGCTTGGTGTGTTTAAGGAAGAATCATAGAGATGTACAGCACGGAACCAGACCCTTCGGTCCAACTTGTCCATGCCGACCAGATTTCCTAACCTAATCCAGTCCCATTTGCCAACACTTGGCCCATTTCCCTCTAAACCCTTCCTATTCATATATCCATCCAAATACCTTTTAAATGTTGTAATTGTACCACTTCATCTAGCTGGCAAAAGTGAAGACTGCATTCCTGATGAAGGGCGTTTGCCCGAAACGTCGATTTTCCTGCTCCTCGGATGCTGCCTAACCGGCTGTGCTTTTACAGCACCACTCTAATCTAGACACTTCATCTAGCAGTTCATTCCATACATGCACCACCTTTGCGTGAAAAAGTTTCCCCTTCGATCTCTTTTAAATCTTTCTCTTCTTACTTTAATCCTATGTACTTTAATTCTGGACTCCCCTAACCCAGGGAAAAGACCTTGTCTGTTTACCCTATCCATGTCCTTCATGATTTATGAACTTCTAAGATCACCCCTCAGCCTCCAACAGTCCAGGGAAAACAGCCCCAGCCTACTCACCCTCTCCCAGAAGCTCAAACCCTCCAACCCTGGCAAAATTCTTGTAAATCTTTTCTGAAATCTTTCAAGTTTCACAATATCCTTCCAATAGGAAGGAGACCAGAATTGCACACAATATTCCAACAGTGGCCTAACCAATGTCCTGTATAATATGACCTCCCAACTCCTGTACTCAGTGCTCTGACCAATAAATGAAAGCGTACAAAATGCCTTCTTCACTATCCTATCGACCTGTGACTACTTTCAAGGAACTATAAACCTGCACTCCAAGGCCTCATTGCTCAGCAACTCTCCCCAGGACCTTACCATTATGTGTATAAGTCCTGCCCTGATTTGCCTTTCCAAAATGCAACACCTCACATTTATCTAAATTAAACTCCGGGAGGATATTCCCTGAAATACATCCAAGGAAGTTATTTGGGTGTAACTGCGAAATAAGAAAGGGATGATCACCTTATTGCGGTTGTATTATAGACGCCCCCCCCCCCCCCCACAATAGTCAGAGAAATTGAGAAACAAACTTGTAAGGAGATCTCAGTTATATATAAGAATAATATGATGGTAATGGTAGGGGATTTTAACTTTCCAAACGTACACTGGGACTGCCATAGTGTTAAGGGTTTAGATGGAGAAGAATTTGTTAAATGCGTACAAGACAATTTTCTGATTCAGTATGTGGATATACCCACTAAAAAAGGTGCAAAACTTGACCTACTCTTGGGAAATAAGGCAGGGCAGGTGACTGAGGTGTCAGTGGGGGAGCATTTTGGGGCCAGTGACCATAATTCTATTAGTTTTAAAATAGTAATGGAAAAGGATAGAGAAGGTCTAAACATTGCAGGAAGGCCAATCTTGAAAGTATTAGGCAAGAACTTTCAAAAGTTGATGGGGTGGGGGGGGGCGGGGGACGAATGTTTGCAGGTAAAGGGACGGTTGGAAAATAAGAAGCCTTCAGAAATGAGATAACGAGAATCCAGAGAAAGTATATTTCTGTCAGGGTAAAAGGGAATGCTGGATGATTAAAGAAAATGAGATTTTGGTTAAGAAAAAGAAGGAAGCACATGTAAGGTATAGGCAGGATAGATCGAGTGAATCCTTAGAAGAGTATAAAGGCAGTAGGAGTATACTTAAGAGGGAAATCAGGAGGGCAAAAAGGGGACATGAGGTAGCTTTGGTAAATAGAATTAAGGAGAATCCAAAGGGTTTTTACAAATACATTAAGGACAAAAGGGTAACTAGGGTGAGAATAGGGCCCCTCAAAGATCAGCAAGGCGGCCTTTGTGTGGAACCGCAGAAAATGGGGGAGATACTAAATGAGTATTTTGCATCAGTATTTACTTTAGAAAAGGATATGGAAGATATAGACTGTAGGGAAATAGATGGTGACATCTTGCAAAACGTCCAGATTATGGAGGAGGAAGTGCTGGATGTCTTGAAACTGGTAAAGCTGGATAAATCCCCAGGACCTGATCAGGTGTACCTGAGAACTCTGTGGGAAGCTAGAGAAGTGATTGCTGGGCCTCTTGCTGAGATATTTGTATCATCGATAGTCACAGGTAAGATGCCAGAGGACTGGAGGTTGGCTAACGTGGTGCCACTGTTTAAGAAGGGTGGTAAGGACAAGCCCAGGAAACTATAGACCAGTGAGCCTGACGTCGGTGGTGGGCAAGTTGTTGGAGGGAATCCTGAGGGACAGGATGTACATATATTTGGAAAGGCAAGGATTGATTAGGGATAGTCAACATGGCTTTATGTGTGGGAAATCGTCTCACAAACTTGATTGAGTTTTTTGATGAATTAACAAAGAGGATTGATGAGGACAGAGCGGTGGATGTGATCTATATGGACTTCAGTAAGGCATTTGACAAGGATCCTCATGAGAGGGTTTCTTATGAGAGGTTAGCAAGGTTAGATCTCACTGAATACATGGAGAACTTGCCATTTGGATACAGAAGTGGCTCAAAGGTAGAAGACAGAGGCTGATGGTGGAGGCTTGTGACCAGTGGAGTGCCACAAGGATCGGTGCTGGGCCCTCTACTTTTTGTCATTTACATAAATGTTTTGGATGTGAGCATATGAGGTACAGTTAGTAAGTTTGCAGATGATACCAAAATTGGAGGTGTAGTGGACAGTGAAGAGGGTTACCTCAGATTACAACAGGATCTTGACCAAATGGGCCAATGGGCTGAGAAGTGGCAGATGGAGTTTAATTCAGATAAATGCGAGGTGCTGCATTTTGGGAAAGCAAATCTTAGCAGGACTTATACACTTAATGGTAAGGTCCTAGGGAATGTTGCTGAACAAAGAGACCTTGGAGTGCAGTTTCATAGCTCCTTGAAATCAGAGTCGCAGGTAGATAGGTGTTTGGTATGCTTTCTTTTATTGGTCAGAGTAATGAGTACAGGAGTTGGGAGATCATGTTGTGGCTATACAGGACATTGGTTAGGCCACTGTTGGAATATTGCATGCAATTCTGGTCTCCATCCTGTCGGAAAGATGTTGTGAAACTTGAAAGGATTCAGAAAAGATTTACAAGGATGTTGCCAGGATTGGTGGATTTGAGCTACAGGGAGAGGCTGAACAGGCTGGGGCTGTTTTCCATGGAGCAATAGAGGCTGAGGGGTGACCTTATCGAGGTTTACAAAATTATGAGGGTCATGGATAGGATAAATAGACAAACTCTTTTCCCTGGGGTTAGGGAGTCCAGAACTAGAGGCCATAGGTTTAGGGTGACAGGGAAAAGATATAAAAGGGACCTACAGGGCAACATTTTCACGCAGGGGTGGTACGTGTATGGAATAAGCTGCTAGAGGATGTGGTGGAGGCTGGTACAATTGCAACATTTGGATGGGTATATGAATAGGAAGGGTTTGGAGGAATATGGGCCGGGTGCTAGTAGGTGGGACTAGATTGGGTTGGGATATCTGGTTGGCATGGACGGATTGGACCGAAGGGTCTGTTTCTATGCTGTACATCTCTATGACTCTCTATGACATGGTAGATATAGAATGTGGGGAAAAAGATGGTGACATCTAGGAAAATGTCCACAATACAGAGGAGAAAGTGTTGGATGTCTTAAAACACATAAAGGTGAATAAATCCCCAGATCCAGGTATACCCTAGAACGCTGTGGGAAGTGATTGCTGGGCCCCTTGCTGAGATATTTGTATCTTTGATTAGATTAGATTCCCTACAGTATGCAAACAGGCCATTTGGCCCAACAAGTCCACACTGACCCTCCAAAGAGTAACCCACCCAGACCGTATGTTTATCCCTGACTAATGCACCCAACACTATGGGCAATTAAGCATGGCCAATTCACCTGACCTGCACATCTTCTGGGAGGAAAGCAGAGCAGCCGGAGGAAACCCACACAGACACAGGGAGAATGTGCAAACTCCACCCAGACAGTCACCCGAATTGAACCCGGGTCCTTGGCGCTGTGAGGTAGCAGTGCTAACCACTGAGCCACCATGCCGCCGTTGAGTGTGGAAAATCATGTCTCACGAATTACATAGAGTTTTTTGAAGAAGTAACAAGAGGATTGATGAGGGCAGAGCTATGGACGTGATCTATATGGACTTCAGTAAGGCATTCGGCAAGGTTCCTCATGGTAAATTGGTTAGCAAGGTTATTTCACATGGAATACAGGGAGAACTAGCCATTTAGATACAGAACTGGCTTGAAGGTAGAAGACAGAGGGTGGTGGTGGAGGGTTGCTTTTCAGATTGGAGGCCTGTGACCAGTGATGTGCCACAAGGATTGGTGCTTTATCCACTGATTTTTGTCATTTATATAAATAATTTGGATGTGAACATAGGAGGTATAGTGAGTAAGTTTGCAGATGACACCAAAATTGGAGGTGTAGTGGACAGTGAAGAAGCTTATCTCAGGGTACAATGGGATCTTGATCGGATGGGCTGACTCAGAACAGTGACCAGGTTAAACCGACAGCAGGACAATGGGGGCTGGGAGCATACTAAAATTAAATGGCAAGGGTACAAGCCCAAAATGTTCCATTTAGGATATAATGTAGGAGCAACAAGTCCAGTGAACACTGGATGTCTCAAAATATGTAGGAGTGGATAAAAAGAAAAAGAGAGACGTTTAACAGACACAAAAGGAGCAAATCAACAGAGACGCTATTGCAGTATAGAAAGTGTGAGGTGAGAGATGTAAGAAAACAATTATGAGAACATAGAGGGGGCATGAAAAAGCACTGGCAGCCAAGATTAGGGAGAATCCCAAGATATTCTATAATTATCAAGAAGGGAATAATAGGGAAAGAATGTGGCTTATTAGGAACCAAAGGGAAATTTGTTTGTGGAGCCTGTGTACATTGGTAGTCGTAAATAAATAGTTTGCGATCTGTGTTTATCCAGGAGAAGGATATAGTTACAGAATTCCGAAAGATGGACTGTGAGGTTCTTCAGCAGATTGACAAAGGGAGTTATTGAAGGTTTTGGCAGGTGTAAAAGTGGACAAATCCCTAGGCCTGGATGAGTAGTATTGTAAGCTGCTATTGGGGATGAGGCAGAAAGTCACTGTTAGCCTGACACAAATTTTTAATTCCTTTCTAGTCATAGAGGAGGTGCCAGAGGACTAGAGGGAAACCTCATAGAGTCATAGAAATGTACAGCACGGAAATTGACCCTTTGGTGCAACTGGTCCATGCCGATCAGTTATTCTAACCTAATCTAGTCCCATTTGCCAGCACCCGGCCCAGATCCCTCCAAACCCTTCCTATTCATATACCCATCCAGATGCCTTTTAAATGTTGTAATTGTACCAGCCTCCACCATTTCCTCTGACGTACCACCCTCTGTGTGAAAAAGTTCCCCCTTAGATCCCTTTTAAATGTTTCCCCTCTCACCCTAAACCCATGCCCTCTAGTTCTGGACTCCCCTCACCCCAGGGAAAACATTTACCCTATCCATGCCCCTCATAATTTTATAAACCTCTATATGGTCACCTCTCTGCCTCCAATGCTCCAGGGGGAGCAGAGCCAACCTATTTAGCCTCTCCCTGTAGCTCAAATCCTCTAACCCTGGCAACTTCCTTGTAAATCTTTTCTGAACCCTTTCAAGTTTCATGTTGTTCCATTTTTCAAGAAAGTTGGTAGAGATAAACCAAGAAATTACAGACCAGTGAATCTCACATCAATAGTAGGGAAATTACTGGAGAAAATGCTGAAGGGGACAATTCGTCTCCATTTAAAGAGGCAAGGCTTAATTGGGGATAGTCAGCATGGCTTTGTCAGAGGGAGGTCACGCTTAACATATTAGATTAGATTAGATTACTTACAGTGTGGAAACAGGCCCTTCGGCCCAACAAGTCCACACCAACCCGCCGAAGCGCAACCCACCCAGGCATTTACCTCTTCGCCTAACACTACAGGCAATTTAGCATGGCCAATTCACCTAACCTGCACATTTTTTGGATTGTGGGAGGAAACCGGAGCACCCGGAGGAAACCCACGCAGACACGGGGAGAATGTGCAAACTCCACACAGAGAGTCACCTGAGGCGGGAAATGAACCCGGGTCTCTGGCGCTGTGAGGCAGCAGTACTTTTTGGGAAGATGACCAAGAACGTAGATATGGTTGTGCAGTTGATGTGGATGCTATGGATTTCAGCAAAGCTTTTGACAAGTCCCACATGGGAGACTCATAATGAAGGTAAGAGCACTTGAGATCCAGATAACCAGGGTGCCCTTAGTTGAGGGGTCAAATTAGTTGAGGTGAAAGATAAGAGGTTTAGAGATATTTGTGGAAAGTTTTTTTCACTCAGAGGGTGTTGGGAATCTGGAATGCACTGCCTAGAGAGTGGTTGAGGCAGGAAACCTCACAATCTTTTAAAAATATTTGGCTAAGCACTTGAAATGTCATAACATTTAAGGCTATGGACCTCATGGTGGAAATAATACCATAGCACAGCTTCGACACTACAGGCTCGATGGGCCTAATGGTCTCTCTGTATTATATGATTTTTATGATTCTATGAGAAGAGGTTGAAGAACAAAAAATTCTGGCAAACCAAATGGATCATATCAGCAGACCCTGTAGTCTGTACATTTGAACTATTTCCCTGTAATTTTTCCCTCTATTTATATAACCAATTTTGTTTGTTTGCCTGTATCTGTGTATGTGTCTGTGGAGGTGTTTTAAAATAGGGTTAGAGTTTTAACAAGTAGAGCCATTTGGATGTGGATGTAGGTTTGCTCGCTGAGGTGGAAGGTTCATTTTCAGACGTTTCATTACCATAATAGGTAACATCTTCCATGAGCCTCTGGATGAAGCACTGGTGGTATGGCCCGCTTTTTATTTATGTGTTTAGGTTTCCTTGGGTCAGTGATGTCACTTCCTGTGGTTACGTCATTTCCTGTTCTTTTTCTCAGGGGTGGTAAATGGAATCCAAGTCAATGTGTTTGTTGATAGAGTTTCAGTTGGAATGTCATGCTTCTAGGAATTCTTGTGCGTGTCTGTTTGGCTTGTCCAAGTATAAATGTGTTGTCCCAGTCGAAGTGTATGTAACGATACTATTGAGAGTGGATCATGTCATTTTGTGGCTAGTTGATGTTCATGTATCCTGGTGGCTAGTTTTCTGCCTGTTTGTCCAATGTAGTGTTTGTTACAGTTCTTGCATGGTATTTTGTAAATGACATTAGTTTTGCTTGTTGTCTCTATAGGGTCTTTCAAGTTCATTAGCTGCTGTTTTAGTGTGTTGCTGGGTTTGTGGGCTACCATGATGCCAAGAGGTCTGAGTAATCTGGCAGACATTTCCCAGATATCTTTGATGTAGGGGAGAGTGGCTAGGATTTCTGGATGTATTTTGTCTGCTTGTTTGGGTTTGTTGCTGAGAAATCGGCGAACTGTGTTCATTGAGTACCTATTCTTTTTGAATACACGGTATAGGTGATTTTCCTCTGCTCTGTAGTTGTAGTTCCTCTGTGCTGCAATGTGTGTTGGCTCATTGAAATAATTTTCTGATGCAGCTTCGTTTGTGGATGTTGGGGAGATTGTTTCTGTAGTTCAATATTTGGTCAGTATGTGTTGTTTTCCTGTAGACGCTGGTTTGAAGGTCCCCATTGGCTGTTCGCTCTACTGTGACATCTAGGAATGGCAGTTTGTTGTTGCTTTCCTCCTCTTTAGTGAATTTTATCCAGTAAGGGTATTATTGTAGAGCCATTTGTTGATAATTCATGGCTGTTTACTTGTGACTAGAATTTACTTATTTGTAATATACAGTAGTTCTTTTTAAGTGTAGGCACCTGGTCAGTGTTTTGATTCTGTCAGACAGGGGATTTTGCATACACTGATTAAATCATTAAGTTTTTGGTAACATCAGCAGTAGTGAGGATCAGCGCATTTTCTCAGATGGGTCATGACAACGTTCAAACAACAATGAATGAGCTAGGCTCCAGTCCAACATCAGATGAAGTGTCACAAGCATAATCCAACTTACTTGATTTCGCTCATTTTACCTCCCCTTGCCGCCAGAGAATCTCTTCTGCCTTTTAACTCTTGTCCATCCTCCATCTCCTTGGGCAAGTTTCTCTGAACTTGTTCTTTATAAATGATCTATAACGCATTCCAATACCAAAGGTCAAAAATCACACAACACTAGGTAATATTCTAATGGATTTATTTGAAGACAGTAGCTTTCAGAGCACTGCTCATTCATCAGGTGTTAGTGAGAGAGGAAGTCCTTAGACACAGAATTTATAAGGAAAATATCAAAGGGTCATATAACATTTGCGAACGAATTGAACACATAAGATGGCCCTTAAATCTTTAAATAGTTATAATGGACGTACGGGTTTCGATTGATTAATATACAAATCTCAGAACTTCTTTCAAGTCACTGACCTGAGATAACATAAGATGTTATCAATGTAAAGGAGGTGACATGTGCAATCAAACAATGTATTTTATCATGAGATCTTGTTTGGAGTATGTCTGTGTCTTAACCTGAAATCAGACTGGGATTTTATTTCCAAAGTAGGAGTTTATAAGAAACCACATTGATTGTCTATAAATTGTGGCTTTTTGAACAAAATAGAATATATCTGCAAATGCAAACTCACTCCACAGATTTATATGTATGTATGCGTGCACGTGTGTGTAGGAGGGAGAGAGGAAAGTGTGTGCGTTTGAGAGAGAGTGAGTGTGAGGGTGTACACGCATCTGAGAGAGTATGTGAGAGTGAGGGAGTATATGCATCTGAGAGAGTGTGCGTGTGTGTGTGTATGAGAGAGAGAGAGAGAGAAAGAGAGAATGGAGCAGAGTATGTGTGCATGTGAGGAGAAGAGAGAGAGAGAGTGTGTGTGTGTGTGTGTGTCAGTCTGTGCACCTGAGGGTGTGTTTGTATGTGTGTGAGTGTGTTTATGTGAGAGTGTGTAGTGTGATGGGGTCACCTGTAGTGCAGCATGAATCCAAGATCCCGCTTGAGGTCAAGTTCCTGGGTGCTGAACTTGGCTATCAGCCTTCCAATACAATCAGGGTTTTGGTCAGAAATTCCAAACCCAGCCACAGTCCCCACTGGAAGTCTGGAAATTGTATTCATTTGGTGACAGACCTCTTCCCCAGTTCTCCTCTGTATTCTGTAGCAGCCTTCTCTCCTTTTTTTGCCTGTTACCATCTTGAAGTCAGCAACACTGATATTGTTCTGTTTCTGTCTGATTGGTGGCTCTACTTATTCAGTTTATTGCTCCAAGACCAATGCAGCCTTCAGCAGTGGGAACCCTGACATTAACATCTCCTTAGTGTGACTAGAGTAATAACAAGAATAATGATGAGAGTATTTATGGAGTACTGTTGAGAGCCTTGACAAGGATATTGATGCGCGTAATGGTAACATTAATGATCAGAGTATTGACAGAGTACTGGTGAGATTATTGGCGAGAATATTGGTGATTGTAATGGCAAGAATAATGATCAGAGTATTGGCAAAAGTATCGGCAACAGTCTTGGTGAGAGTCAAAGTGAGAGTAATGGCAAAAGTGTATTAGCAACAGTAATAGTGAGAGTATTGGGATGAAATCCTTGGTGACAATATTGGCAAAAGTGATGATGATAATATTGGTGAGAGTAATGGTGAGAGATTTGACAAGATTCATGAGAGTCAGGGTGAGAGTATTGTCGAGATAATCAGTGAGAGTGAAACTAATGATGAGAGTAATGGTGAGAGTACTGTTGAGAATCATGGCTAGAGTATTGGTGAAAACATTGATGATAGTATTGGTGAGAATATTGGGAGGTGAATTGGCAAGACTAATAGCAACAGTGTTGGTGACTATATTGTTGAATTACTGAGAGGACTGGTGAGAATACTGTCAGAGTAATGGTGAGAATAACAGCAATAGGATTGGTGACTGCATTGTCTAGAGTATTGGTGAAAATCATGAGGAATATTGTATGGTACAGTATTAAATAGAGTGATGGTGAGAGTGAGGTCAGATTGAAAGGAACAGGTTCTTGATTTGGACAAAGGTTTTCTCAACTTTTCCCTCAAGCCTTAAACTGGATCTTCAAAATCTTACCCTTGAATGGTGACTACCTTATTTCCACACATTTCATCTCATTAAAGCCCAACTCACCTGACTTGTTTGCAAATCCAATTTCCCTTTCTCCTGCCAAGAAATTAGATGGTGCAAATCCCCAGCAGGTGAAACAAAGTGGGTATTTGGCAACTGCAACTTGCTGAATGCACATCATGGCACGTCTTCTGCTTCTTCAGAACAATACTTAGAAGTGTTTATTAAAATAGGGCAAAGTCAGTATGGTTTCACCAAGGGGAGGTAGTGCCAGACAAATCTGCTAGAATTATTTGAGGAAGTAACAAGTAGGTGAGACCAAGGAGAGCCAATAGGTGTTACCTATCTGGACTTCAAGAAGGTCTTTGACAAGGTATCACAAAGGAGGCTACTGAGTAAGATAAGGGCTCATGGTGTCAGAGGCAAGTTGCTAGCATGGATAGAAGCCTGGCTGTCTGGCAGAAAGCAGAGAGTGGGGATAAAAGGGTCTTCTCGGGATGGCAGCTGGTGACAAGTGGTGTTCTACAAGGCACAGTGTTGGGACATAACTTTTCACTTCATACATTAACAATCTGGATGAACTGAAAGCATTCTGGTTCAGTTTACAGATGATACAAAGATAGGTAGAAGGACAGGTAGTATTGAGGAGGCAGGGAGGCTGCAGAAGGATTGAGAGAGGGCAAAGAAGTGGCAGATGGAGTACAATGTGGTAAAGTGAGAGGTCATGCACTTTAGTAGGAAGAAAAGAGGCATGGGCTATTTTCTAAATCGGGAGAAAATTCTCAAGTCTGAAATGCAAAGAGACTTGGGAGTTCTAGTCCAGGATTCTCTCATGGTAAGCTTGCAGGTTGAGTTAGTAGTTAGGAAGGCAAATGCATTGATGCCATTTATTTTGAGAGGACTTGAATATGAAACCAAAGATGTATTTCTGAGGCTCTATAAGGCTGTGATCAGACCACATTCGGAGAATTGTGTGCAGTTTTGGACCCCAAACCTCAGGAAGGATGTACTGGCTCTGGAGCGTGTTCAGAGGAGGTTCATGAGAATGGTCCCAGGAATGAAAAGCTTAACATATGAGGAACATTTGAGTACTCTGGTATATACTCGATGGAGTTTAGAAGGATGAGGGGGCAATCTAATTGAAATGTACAAAATTCTGAAAGATCTGCACAGAATGAATGTTGGGAAGATGCTTCCATTGGTCGGAGAAGCGAGGAACCAAGGGTATAACCTTAGAGTAAAGGGAACACCACTTGTCACCAGCTGCCATCCTGAGAAGGACCCTTTTATCCCCACTCTCTGCTTTCTGCCAGACAGACAATCTTCTATCATACTAGCACCTTGCCTCTGATACTATGGACCCTTATCTTACTCAGTGGTCTCTTGCGTGGCACCCTGTCAAAGACCTTTTAGAATAGAGATAAGGACAAACTTCTTCAGCCAGAGAGCAGTGAATTTATGGAATTCATTGCCACAGAAAGCTGTGGAGGCCAAGTCATTGAATGTATTTAAGACTGAGATACATAGGTTCTTGAGTATCGGGGGATTTAGGGTTACAGGGAGAAAGCGAGAAATTGGGGTTGAGAAACTTATCAGCCATGATTGAATGGTGGAGCAGACTGGATGAGCTGAATGTCCTCATGTCCACTCCTATGTCTTACGATCTTAACAACATTGAATTGAATTGAATTGTCACGTGTACAAAGGCACAGGAAAAAGCTTTGTCTTGCGAGCAATACAGGCAGATCACAGAGTTAGTAGCATAGATAAATAAATAATAGGTAAACAGTGGCAAAAATATAAACACAAGTACAGGTGAATGTTATGAGTTTGTGAGTCCATTCAGTAATCTAAAACAGTAGGGTAGAAACTGTTTTGATACCGGCTGGTGCTTGTGTTCAGGCTTCTGTACCTTCTCCCCGATGGTAGAGGTTGTAGAAAAACATTGCCAGGGTGGGATGGATCTTTGAGAATGCTGGCGGCCTTTCCTTGACAGCGGGCCTGGTAGATGGATTCTATAGATGGGAGGTTAGCCTTTGTGATTGTCCGGGCTGAGTTCATCACTCTCTGTAACCATCTCTGGTCTTGAATGGTACAACATTGCAGCATGCTCTCTACCATCATCATTGATCCTACATCAACGCATGTCAGTGTCAGTGAACCACCAGCCTCACCACATCATCCTGCTTGCTCTTGGATCAGCTCAGAGACCACTTTAGACCTTCAACACTTTGGATTTAAGGTATCTTTCTATTAGGCCATTTTCTATGTAGGGGCACACATGCATTTCATGTATCTATACAACAGAATTTGGCACTCACGCAGCTTAAGGCTCTTAGCTTAATCACTTACGTTCACTCACTTGACTGTTTACTTAGAGGCTCCCAGTCTATGGTTCACTCACATTCTTTTCTTCAAGGGCTTTGGTACTCAGTTCCAGGGTGCCAGCTTCTGCAGTCAAGAGTGTGACGCTGGAAAAGCACAGTAGGTCAGGCAGCATCCAAGGGGCAGGAGAATCTATGTTTCAGGCATAAGCCCTTCATCAGGAATGAGGCTTGTGTGCTGGGGGGGCTGAGAGATAAATGGGAGAGGGGTGGTGTTGGGGGGGAAGGTAGCTGAGAATGTGATAGGTAGATGAAGGTGAGAGGGAAGGTGATTGGCCGGAGAGGAGAGTGGAGCAGATAGATGGGAACGGTGATGGACAGATCTGGAGGGCGGTGCCTAGTTGGAGGCTTGGGACCGGGATAATGTGAGGGGAGGAGAAACGAGGAAACTGATGAAATCCACATTGATCCCGTGTAGTTGCAGGATCCCAAGGCAGAAAATGAGGCACTCTTCCTCCAGGCATCGGGTGGTAAGGGTTTGACAATGAAGGAGGCCCAAGACCTGCATGCCCTTCTACCCTCGCCACCAGCCCCACCCCCCTCCCATTTAACTTTCAGCCTCCCCGGTCCACAAGCCTCATTCCTGATGAAGGGCTTATGCCTGAAACATAGATTCTCCTGCCCCTTGGATGCTGCCTGACCTGCTGTGCTTTTCCAGCACCAAACTCTCAACTCTGATCTCCAGCATCTGCAGTCCTCATTTTCTCCTGCCAGCTTCTGTAATCTAGCTTTTGTTTGAATGTAGAGAGGGAGCTGCCAGTTTGTGACAGTGGGGAGCACTGAACTGTCATCTATTAGCCAGATGGGGGTGAATCAGTTTTTGTGTAGCATCGTGCTACATCATTAGTCAGCAGTTTGTGCAGCAACAGACTGAATGTGCTTTAAACAAATGACTATGTGTTATTAGCCAAATGGAAAGAGTCCTCAGTGGGTTAAAGGGAGACTACACTTAATCATGAGGTACCACCACATCAGTCAAACAGCATGTCCTATTACACTCGCTGAGACAGGCACTTGGTCCTACATGAATCTGTAAGTACTGGGATTGGGCCATGGTCAGTCCTGCAGGTCAAGTCCAAGTAGGGTAGGAGTTACTGGTAAGTCAGTTGGGCTATTGTGGAGTCAGTCCAGGTGGTGAGGGGCAGATTTTCCTGCAGGAAAACAGAAAGGCATTGATAATGAAGTAAGTAGCTGCAAAAGCATAATAAAAGCAAAATACTGTGGATACCAAAATAAAGACAAGAAGTGTTGGAGAAACTCAGAATATCTGATAGTATCTTTGGAGAGAAAAACAAAGTTAACATCTCAAGTCCAATATGACTGAATTCTGTAGAAGAGTCATAATAAGCTTGAAATGTTAACTGTGTTCCTCTCTCCGTGAATGAAAGTTAGAGAGAAAATGGTGGTACTTTTGTGGAGCGCGGAAAGTCACTGATCTTCTTTCTGCACTGCTGGATAGCCTGCTTCATTCAGGACACAACACTGACCCATGCTGCAATGTGAATTCAGACAAGCTGGCTCTTTTGAAATGGCCTCACGTGATGATCAGCAGGAGAAACAACCCTACCCCCAATCTACCAAAAGCTTCAGAAGTTTCTGGGACAGTTTCAGGGTCAGGTCTTGCAGTCTGAGACAGTGAGCATCTGCACTGGTCTTCAGCTGGCCTTGAAATGTGATGCCAGAATTTCTGAAGCTGTAAAATCTTTGCAGTGGGACCAGTTGTGCCTCACTCACTGCATGATTCTTAGAGAAAAACCCAAATGATGTAGCTCAGCTCAGCTACATCATTCATGGGGGGTGGAAAGGGGAAGACTGTGGGAGAAATTTCTCACCCTCGGCCAAGATGGAATGAATATCACTTGCCATCTTTACTTCAAGTGCTCATGGAAAAATGTATGAACTTTAATGTTTGGTATTTACAACTAAAACCTCTGTATTTTTGATAGAAGCGTCTCCCTGGTTTTAAAGTGAAGTACCTATTCTTGCTGTGGTTAGGAATCCTCCTGGGTGGTTGGGTACTTTACTTGCACTACTCGTCCTACTCAGAATTATGCCGTGGTCACATCTGTCAGATGATAATTGTGAGTATGAAGAATTTGGATATTTGTTATGATACTGGAATCTTTCTTTTGTTAATCTGGGGAACAGTTATTTAACAAACTATAATCTGCAGAGTTTAATTTTATCTCCCCAGTGTGATCGCTATAAGAAAGGCATCATTTCTGGTTCTGCCTGCAAGGACTTGTGTGAAGAGAAAACGCTGCTGTTCCAACAGTGTTTGTCGTCGAGCCCAGTGCATCAGGTATTTGATCTTTTGGTGATTCCATCTTTGAGCGTTTGTGAAGTGGTTTCCATGTTGCAGCCCATGAAGCAAGTGTTTAAATACAGACAAAATGTGCAGCCAAAAGTCATAAGCAACATTTCAAATGTCCCAATGCAGCTAAAACTTGAGTATAAAAGATTAATTTAAACAGCTCTTCATCATGACTCAGAACTTGAACTCTCTGTGAACCATGTTAGATCACAGCAAAACATCAATTGAAATTGGCCCCTGGATTTTGAAGTGAAAAGGTGAATGTTTAGTTAAGATATGATTTCCTTGTTCAGTAAGTCATGGACATTTCAATCAGAGAGGCAACTGAGCCCAGAAAATTATATGATTCAAGAAAATGTTATTGCAATTTTTGTACAACAGATATTTTCGAGAATATGAGATCTTTATTTGTTCAAGAGACTTGGGTGTCACTGGCAAGGTTCATGTTTTGTTGCAGGCTCACAGGAAAACAGTCTGGCTTGTACAGTTACTTAATTAAACTGGTTGCCTGAAGGGAGTGCCTTATGGGTGGACATCCCATGACAATGTCAAACCAAGACCTATATTAGGAGAGGATTGCATTTCATCATGAAACCTTTCTCATACAAAAACACAAAAAATAATTCTATCCATAATCATCTACACTGTGAATTCCTCAAGTTATCCTTCATGAGCACAACTATTCTCAAGCATCATCAGTTCATTATTCCCATTAGTCTCTGCACACAGTCTCAAAATCATACTAGCTTCTTCACGGTAAAGTTGTGCCTTGTTCATGTGGGTGATGTTCCTTCTCTAGGGAGTATCGATTTTGTGTCACTTGTCTCCACGGTAATTGATGGTGTTCCTATTCCATTGGTGGGCTGCTGGGAGGCCTCTGGATTGGTGGTTTATTTGTGGTCTGTGCAGGTAATAAATTCACATCTTCGTAATCTGGTGTTGGGAGTTGAGGAACAGGTTCTCCTGCTTTGCAAATGTCCCTGCAGTTGCAGTGGTGTGTCTGGTCATTCATGTCATTGGGTATGAAAAATGGAAAAACTCGTCTATGCTTATCCCAAGTTGGCATTGAGCTGACTCTTGATGAGAGCACTGAAGATTTGTACCTTCCATTGCTCAATTCTGGCAATGATATGACAGTCTTGCTGAAATGTTTCACCTTGATTTGTTTCACTCATGCCTGTAACTACTTTTGACATCAGCAACGTCTTTGCTATTTGAGGACCAGTTTGGGTACAGCATGACGTTAGTCTTTGTACGAGATGATCCTCCACATCTTCAGTAGGTGTGTTTCACCACTCAAGGATTGCCTTCGATACACCCCTACTGGGTTTGCTCGATTTTTAAAATGATTTTGAAGCTTTTCTATTTGACTGGTGATAGTCTGGGGATGAATAATGGTGTTGAATTTCCCTGTACTTTATGAAGTGGCTGAATCCTTTCCTTGTAAATTGAAATGCATTCTCACTCATCACAATGTCAGGGATGTCAGAACAGTTGAAGTGTGCGGTCAGGCAATCTACAATCTCCCGGAGTCATTATGGCAGCTGATTCACCTCCCATATAGTCAGAATAGTACTCAACATTGACAGGATAATCAGCTCCTGTGAGAATGAAGAGGTCAACTCATAGTTTTAACCATACTCATCAGGAGTCGGACGTGGCTCCATCGCTTGTATGACTTGGTATTCATTACAAGAAATGCACTGACTGATATGGTTCTTAATTTTATTAGGAAGGGTATTATCAAGGTGGATTCAGAAGAGAATTACCAGGATATTGCCAGGAATTGAAGTCATAAAGAAAGGCTGGATAGGCTGGGACTTTTTTCATTAGAGCATGGAAGGTGATCTGATAGAAGTTTGTAAAGTACTGAGAGGTAGAGATAGAGTTAACAGTAGTTGTCTTTTCCCTAAGATGGCAAATTTCAAGACAAGGGGGCACATTTTTGAGGTGAGAGGAGAGAGATTTAAAAAAGACATGAGGCAATTTTTTTACACAGAGGGTGGTTCGCATGTGGAATGAACTTCCTGAGGAAGAGGGTGGATACAAGTACAGTTACAATATTTCAAAGACATTTGGATAGATCCATGAATAGGAAGGTTCTGGAGGATATGGGCCAGGAGCAGGCAGGTGGGACTGGTTTAGTTTGGGATTATGGTCAGCGTGGACTGGCTGGATTGAAGGGTCTGTTTCTGTGCTGTTTGACTTGATGATTATATGACTGTATCCACAGGATGTGGGTGTTGCTGACCAGGCCAGTGTTCATTGCCCATCCCTAATTGCTCATAAGGAAGTTGAGAGTCAATCATATTGCTTTGGATTTGGAGTCACATGTTAGTCAGACCAGGCAGACATCACAGTTTCCTTTCTGAAAGGACTTTAGTGAACCAGACGGAATTTTCTGCCAATTGATAATAGCTTCATGGCTATCTTTAGATTTTTAATTCCAGAATTTTACTGAATTCGCATTCTAACTCCTGCCCTGTGGGATTAAAACCCAGGTCCCCAGAATACTACCTGGTCTCTGGATTAATATGCTTGTAATATTACCACTAAGCCACTGCCTTCCCATGGAGAATGGGTAAAGGTCATCCTGGGATCATCAATAGCTCCTGATGGGCTGGTGTGGTAGCAGCTCATGTGATGATAAGGCCTGATGTGTAGGTATTGGGATATAGACATGGGAGACGATGCTCAGACTCTAAAGTTATTGAACTTGATTTTGAGTTCTGAAGGCTGCAAAGTTCCAAAGTGGAAAATGTGATACCATTCTTCCAGCTTGCTCTGGACTTCACCGGAGTACTGTAGTAAACCTGAGACAGTGAACACAGTGAGGTGGTGAAGTGGCAGGCACCAGGAAGCTCAGTATCATTTTTGCACACAGAAATTAGGTGATCTGTAATGCAATCACCCATTCTGAGCTTTATCTCTCCAGGCTTGAGCAGGCCTGAGACTTCCTCGGTTAATATTTGGCCCTGGTGTTGATTCATTGAACAATATTAACTGAGGTAATTGATTCATGGACAGAGTTTGATCAGTATAATTATCCAACAAACCGATTATCAGTGTGTCACATGATGAACAGGACGATAGAAGGTAAACTAGATAAACTTTGTTTTTTTTTATCATCCTCGAATCATAGGAGATGACATTGAGAAACAAAAACTAATGAATACAGATACCAAATGGTCTAACAAAATGCAAATTTGGGAGTTCAGAAGGAAAGTAAGAAGCACATTGGCCAACACGGGTTTTTGTGTCATGTTTCCATGTTTCACCCCCACAGGTTTATGGGGGAGTCTGGAGAAACAAAGAGGTCATTATCAAATGTGGGATAGAAGAAGCCTTCAGAGTAGATCTCAATTCTGAGACATTACCTCGGAAGGATCTTGTACTGTTTGACAAACCAACTAGAGGGACCTCAATGGACGAATTCAAGGAGATGGTGCTGACTTTCTTGAAGGTTGGTTCAATAGTATTTCCCCATAAGTCTCCAATCCCTTCCCTTGCAACCTTCGCCCAGTGAATGTCAATGCCGTCTGAGTGAATGACTCCCCATGAGACCCCTGTCCCTTCTCTGAACTGCAACTACCCCCCCCATCCCAACAATTCTCTTTCCCCTGAACAGCATTGAACAAGGGCAGGTCATGTCTCACAATCCTCACTGAGTTTTTTGAGAAGGTGACCAAGCATGTAGATGGGGGTAGGGCAGTTGACGTGGTATACATAGACTTCAGTAAAGCCTTTGATAAGGTTCCATAGGGTAGGCTGTTGGGGAAAATGCAGAGGCATGGGATTGAGGGCGATTTAGATTAGAAACTGGCTTTCTGATAGAAGGCAGTGAGTGGTGGTTGATAGAAAATATTCAGCCTGGAGTACGGTTACTAGTGATGTGCCACAAGGATCTGTTCTGGGACCACTGATGTTTGTCATTTTTATAAATGACTTAGACGCAGGCATAGGTGGATGGATTAGTAAATTTGCAGACAACACCAAAGTCGGTGGAGTAGTGGACAGTGTGGAAGAATGTTACAGGTTGCAAGAGGACTTGGATAAACTGCAGAATTGGGCTAAGAGGTGGCAAATGGAGTTCAATGCAGCTAAATGTGAGGTGATGCACTTTGGGAAGAAAAACAGGAAGGCAGAGTATTGGGTCAGTGGGAAGATTCTTAGTAGTGTGGATGTGCAGAGGGATCTTGGAGTCCATGTACATAGATCCCTGAAAGTTGCCACCCAGGTGGATAGTGCTGTTAGGAAGGTGTACGGTGTGTTAGGTTTTATTCATAGAGGGATTGAGTTCTGGAGCAGCAATCTCAGGCTGCAACTATACAAACCGCTAGTGCAGCTGCACTTGGAATATTGTGTACAGTTCTGGTTGCTATATTTCGGGAAGGATGTGGAAGCATTCGAAAAGGTGCAGAGGAGATTTACCAGGATGTTGCCTGGTCTTCTAAAGAAAGGCTGAGAGACTTGGGTCTGTTCTCATTGGAAAGAAGAAGGCTGAGAGGGGATTTGATAGAGACATACAAGATGATCAGAGGATTAGATAGGGTGGACAGTGAGAGTCTTTTTCCTAGGATGATGACATCAGCTTGTACGAGGGGACATAACTACAAATTGAGGGGTGATAGATTTAAGACAGATGTCAGAGGTAGGTTCTTTACTCAGAGAGTGATAAGGGCGTGGAATGCCCTACCTGCCAATGTAGTCAACTCAGCCACATTAGGGAGATCTAAACAGTCCTTAGATAAGCACATGGATGATGATGGGATAGTGTAGGGGAATGAGCTGAGAATAGTTCACAGGTCGGCGCAACATTGAGGGCCGAAGGGCCTGTTCTGTGCTGTATTGTTCTATGTTCTAACTCTGCTTTCCTTTATTGGTCAGAGCACCATTGAGTATAGGAGCTGGGAGATCACGTTGCAGCTGTACAAGACATTGGTTAGGCCAGTTTTGGAATATTGTGTGCAATTCTGGTTTTCCCTTCTATAGGATGGATGTCATGAAGTTTAAAAAGGTTCATAATAGATTTACAAGCATGTAGCAAGGGTCGGAGGATTTGAGCTATAGGGACAGGCTGAATAGGCTGGGGCTGTTTTCCCTAGAGTGTCAGAGGCTGAGGTGTGACCTTATAGAGGTTTATAAAATCATGAGGGTCATGGATAGGGTAAATAGACCTTATCCATCAAGCTTCCACCTTTTATGCAACTGACTTTGTCTGCTGCCTCGAGATGGGAATGACCTGTCCATAAAAGATAGAAATTATGAGCAGGAATTGGCCATTGTGATAGGTCGGTGGAGAGGGTGGAGCGGATAGGTGGGAAAGAAGATGGTCAGGTTGGACAGTTAAAGAGGGCGGTGCCGAGTTGGAGGGTTGGATCTGGGATGAAGTGTGGGGAGTGGAGATGAGGAAACAGGTGAAATCGAGGTTGATGCCATGTGGTTAGAAGATGAGGCGTTCTTCCTCCTGTCGTCAAGTGGAGGCCACATGTTGAATTTGGTGTATATCCATATCCAGAAGGATGTGGATGCTTTAGAGATGGAACAGAAAAGGATTACCAAGATGTTCCTGAAGGCTGTTGGAGAGGTCATGAGGTCACCAAAAAGCAACGGAGCCTGTTGGGATACGTGAGTATACAGTTTAAATTTCTTCTTAGTTCTGGTTTTCTTCAGTTCCTGGAGGCAGTTGGAGAGGTCATGAGGTCACATATTTGGGTGGTTGCTTTACCCAAAACACTCCTTGGGTAGTGTCTCCTACCCATCCTCTTCCTCGAACCAAAAAATAGTTATGTGCGTCGGTCGGTAAGGTGACAAGTATTTTCTTTTGTGTTTTTTATTTTCAGCGGTCTATTTGGGAATTTAGAACAGTGGGAATAGAGGTTAGGGCAGTTGAATGTTCCTCCTGCGGTATGTGAGAGGTAAGGGTCACCTGTAGTGTTGCCTCCCATGTGCACACGGTTGGTTTGTTGCCTCCCAGGTGCCAGGGTTTGTGATGTCTCTGATCAGTGTTTTCAGGATCCTTGAGGGGGAGGGAGAGCAGCTCCAGGTTGTCATCCACATTGGCACCAACAACATAGGTAGGAAGAAAGGTGGGGATTTAAGGCCGAAATTCAGGGAGCTAGAATGGAAGCTTAGAGCTAGAACAAAGAGAGTCGTTATCTCTGGTTTGTTGCTTGTGCCACGTGCTAGTGAAGTGAGGAATATGGAGAGAGCAGAGCTGAACGCGTGGCTGCAGGGAAGATGCAAGATGGAGGGTTTTGGATAATTGGAGATCTTTCTGGGGAAGGTGGGACCTCTACAAACAGGATAGTCTTCACCTGAACCAGAGGGGTACCAATATCCGGGGGGGGGGTGGGGGGGGGGGGTGAATATTTGCTAATGATCTTTGGAGGGGATTAAACTAATGCAGCAGGGGGATGAGAACCTGAATTGTAGTTCCAGTGTACAGGAGGTTGAGGGTAGTGAGGTCAGGGAAAGCTTTACAAGGTCACGAGAGGGCACAGACAATCAGGACATTGGTTTGAAATGTGTGTACCTCAATGCCAGGAGCATCCGGAATAAGGTGGGCAAACGTGCAGCATGGGTTGGTACCTGGGACTTTGATGTTGTGGCCATTTCAGAGACAGGCTAGAGGAGGGACTGGAATGGTTGTTGCAGATTCCGGGATTTAGATGTTTCAGTAAGAACAGAGAAGATGGTAAAAGAGGTGGTGGTGTGTCATTGTTAATCAAGGGTAGTATTACAGCAGCTGAGAGAATGTTTGAGAACTCGTCTACTGAGGTAGTTTGGGCTGAGGTTAGAAACAGGAAAGGAGAAGTCACCCTGCTGGGCGTTTTCTATAGGCCTCCGAATTGTTCCAGGGATGTAGAGGAAAGGATAGCAAAGATGGTTCTCAATAGGAGCGAGAGTAACAGGGCAGTTGTTATGGGAGACTTTAACGTTCCCAGTATTGACTGGGAATACTATAGTTCAAGTAGTTTAGATGGGTCAGTTTTTGTTCAATGTGTGTAGGAGGGTTTTCTGACACAGTATGTAGTCAGACCATCAAGGGGTGATGCCATTTTGGATTTGGTACTGGGGAATGGGCCCGGCCTGGTGTTAGATTTGGAGGTAAGTGAGCACTTTGGCGATAGTGACCACAATTCGGTTATGTTTACAACAGCAATGAAATGGGATAGGTATATACTGCAGGGAAAGAGGTATAACTGGAGGAACAGCAATTATGATGCAATTAGGCAAGATTTAGGATGCATAGGATGGGGATGGACACACTTGAAATGTGGAGCTTATTCAAGGAACAGCTACTGTGGGTGCTTGAAAAGGATATACCTCAGGCAGGGAGGACTTTGTTGAGAGAGGGAGCCATGGTTTGCTAAAGGAGTTGAAGCTCTTGTCCAGAGGAAGAAGAAGGTTTATGTGAGGATGAGGCATAAGGCTCAGTTAGAGGGCTTGAGAGTTATAAGTTAGCCAAAAAAGATCTCAAGAGAGGGCTAAGAAGAGCCAGGAGGGGACATGAGAAGTTGTTGGTGGATAGGATCAAGGAAAACCCTAAGGCCCTCTGTTAGTATATCAGGAATAAAAGAATGACTAAGTTAAGATTAGGGTCAATCAAAGACAGTAGTGGGAAGTTGTGTGTGGAATCTGAGGACATAGGAGAAGTGCTTAATGAATACTTTTCGTCAGTATTCACGCTGGAAAAGAGAGAATACAGTGAGAATACAGAGATATAGGCTGCTAGATTAGATGGGATTGGAGTTGACAAAGGAGGCTTTACCAATCTTGGAAGACCTGAAAATAGGTAAGACTCCTGCGCTGGATGGGATTTATCCTCAGATTCTCTGGGAAGCCAGGGAGGAGATTGTAGTCCCGTAATTATAGGTCAGTGAGCCTTACTTCAGTTGTGGGTAAGATGTTGGAAAAGGTTGTAAGAGATGGGATTTATAATCATCTGGAAAGGAATAATTTGATTAGGCATAATCAACATGGTTTTGTGAAGGGTGGTCGTGCCTCAAAACCTTATTGAGTTCTTCGAGGAGGTGACAAAACAGATGGATGAAGGAAAAGGGGTTGATGTGGTGTATATGGACTTCAGTAAGGAGTTTGATAAGTTTCCACATGGTAGGCTATTGCATAAAATACGGCATTTCAGGATTGAAGATGATTTAGCGGTTTGGATCAGAAATTAGCTAGCTAAAAGAAGACAGAGGGTGGTGGTTGATGGGAAATGTTCACCCTGAAGCTCAGTTACCAGTGGGTGCTGCAAGGATCTAATTTGGGGCCACAGCTGTTTGTCATTTTTATAAATGATTTGGATGTGGGCGTAGAAGGATGGGTTAGTAAATTTGCAGATGACACTAAGGTAGGCAGAGTTGTGGATAGTGCCGAAGGAGTTGTGGGTTACAGAGGGACATAGATAAGATGCAGACCTGGGCTGAGATGTGGCAAATGGAGTTTAATGCGAAAAAGTATGAGGTAGTTCATTTCGGAAGAACTAAGAGGAATGCAGAATTCTGGGCTAATGGTAAAATTCTTGGCAGTGTAGATGAGCAGAGAGATCTTGGTGTCCAGGTGCATAAATCCCTGAAAGTTGCCATCCAGGTTGATAGAGTTGTTAAGAAGGTATATGGTGTGTTGGCGTTTATTGGTAGGTGAATTGAGTTTTGGAGCCATAAGGTCATGCTTCAGCTGTACAAGACACTGATAAGGCCACACTTGGAGCATTGTGTGCAGTTCTGGTCACCATTATGTGGAAGCTTTCGAAAAGGTTCAGAGGAGATTTACTAGGATGTTGATTGGTATGGAGGGAAGGTTTTACGAGGAAAGGCTGAGGAAACTGAGGCTGTTTTCTTTCAAGAGAAGAAGGTTGAGAAACGACTTAATCGAGACTTATAAGATGAATCAGAGGGTTAGATAGGTGGACAGTGAGAGCCTTTTCCCTCAGATGGTGAAGGCTAACATGAGGGGACATAGCTTTAAACTGAGGGATGATAGATTTAGGACAGATATCAGGGGTAGTTTCTTTACTCAGAGCGTAGTAGGGGCGTGGAATGGCCTGCCTGCAAAAGTAGTAGACTCGCCGATGTTAAGGCAATTTAAATGGGCATTGGACATATATATGGATAGTATTAGAATGTTGTAGGTTAGATGGGCACCAGGATGATGCAACATCAAGGACTGAAGGGCCTGTACTGCGCTGTAACATTATATGTTCTGTGGATGCTGGATATCAGAAGCAAAAAAAGAAATTGCTGGAAAAACTCAGCAGGTCTGACAGCATTTGTTGAGAGAAAGTAGAGTTAACTCAAGGAAGGTCACTGGATCTGAAACATTAACTCTGCTTTCTCTCCAAAGATGCTGCCAGACTTGCTGAGTTATTCCAGCAATTCCTGTTTTTGTTTACCAGGATGTTGACTGGTTTGGAGGGCATTAGCTATGAGGTGAGTTTGAACAAACAGTTTGTGTTCACTTGAACGTTGAAAGTTGGGCAGTGACCTGATAGAAGTTAACAAAAGTATGCGAGCTATGGATAGAATGGATAGTCAGAGTCCTTTTCCCAAGGTAGAAATGCCAATTACTCAGGGACATAAGTTTAAGATGAAACGGGGAAAGTTTAAAGGAGATGTGAGAGTATATTTTTTACACAGCAGGTGAAGTGCCTGGTATACAGTGCTAGAAGAGATGGTGGAAGTGAATACTTGTTTAAGATGCATCTTGAAGATACATGAATAGGCAGGGAACAGAGGCATATGGACTGCGTAGAGGCAAAAGGTTTTTAGTTTAGAAAGGTGTGTGCCAGGACAGTCTTGGTGGCCTTGGGCATGTTCCTGTACTGTACTGTTCTTTGTTTGATTTGATTTTAACCTCAATATTACATTCCTGCACATCACCAAATAACTTGTCATCCCCTTGGACGTCAATTGTTCTAACAACTGCCAGTTACAATAAATGATAACAAGGTCAGTCAACCACCTATAGCTCATTAACTGTTAATGCCATTGGCTTGCAGTTTCACACTTTAAAATGCCTGTACTCCCCACTTATTCTTTACCAGGGAATCACACATTCACCAAATTTCTGTCACTACTTTGTTCAGGAAATTTTCCCAATTCTGTGATCAGCTTTCAGCTGTAGTGACCCTCGGGCTTTACGCAGGATTCCGATATTGCTGACACTCATAATGCTCTCATTTTTTCAGTCTAGTCTTGGAGATCAGCAATCACTTGGAAATCTTGTCAACAGAATAATCAGCATGGCAGATATCAACCAGGACAACAAGGTGTCCTTAGCTGAAGCAAAGTCTATCTGGGCATTGCTTCAGCTCAATGAGTTTTTGCTGATTATTTCACTGCATGAAAAGGAGCATACAGCACAATTGCTGGGCTACTGTGGAGATCTGTACATCACTGAGAAGATCCCATACCACTCACTTTACAGCCTCAAGCTGCCACGTTTCCTTGAAGTAGTTTTGCCCTCAATAGTACGGACAAGCCTAAACCAATGGTTTGCTCCAGCATGGCCACAGAGAGCAGAAATTACCATTGGCCTCTTGGAATTTGTGGAGGAAATTTTTCATGGCACTTATGGGAGCTTTTACATCTGTGACACGGACCCAGGTAACATTGGCTACAATGACAAGTATGATTTTAAGATGGTGAACTTAAGGATGATGGTGACAGAAATGACTCTTAAAGGATTCTATAAAGGACGCTACTGTGAGCATAACACAGACTGCACACATGGGAAAGACTGCACAGCAACTTGTGACAAACTAGTGAAGCAATGCAATACTGAACTGATACAACCAAATCTGGCCAAGATTTGTGGCTTATTACAGGAGTATTTGTTATATGGGGCACCCATCAATTTCAGAGATGAATTACAAAAACAACTGCAGATCTGCATGAGACTGAATGGGTTGGCGAGGCAGATGGAGGTTCATCATTCTTTGCTGTTAAACAACATCAAAACTCTTCTTTGGAAAAAGATTTCAAACTCTAAATATTCATAAAGGAATATTGTGTTATATCTGGAGATTCTGTCTAATGTAATTTATGTATTGTATCGACTGTATCAACAGCTGGAAGTGAAGTTCTGGGCAAGCAATTGTGGGACTAGTGAATCAACTTATAATAACCTGTTAATGCCATGTCAAACCATAAGCCTGGTTTGCAAACATGATTAAAGGTGAAATACAGCAATCATGTAACAAGAAACATTCTCTTCATTTAATTGTCATGTTTCACTGGACTTAGACAAAAACCCTCTTGTGTCTCACTGTTGTTATTTACTGAACCATTCAGTGGAATCTCATCCATAAGAGACACAGCAGGTTCCTCATCCCCTCCCTCAACAATTCCCTTGGTATTTGGCAACTCTCGCCAATTCCCTCCAACAACTCCTCCTCTAGCAATCCCCTCAGTCTCCAGCAACTCCCTCTTTCTCTACCTCCAGCAACTCTCACCATCTCGGTCAACACTTTCCCCTCCAGCAACCTCTTCAGCTTACAGCATCTCCCTCTCCCTCTCTCTCCATCAATTTCCTCTTCTCCAGCAATGTCCTCTCCCTCCTACAGCTCCCTCACCTTTCAGCAACTCCCTCACCACTCAGTGAATTGTGTTGCAGGGAGCAGGCATGGACACAAAAGCCAAATTCTATGTTTCTGTCTTCTTCATGCTCCAGTGCTTCCTTCACCCTCATGTAATCACAAAATTCAGATTATAATTTCCTACACATTGATGCCTAATTTTCCAATCTCTTGCATAAACACAATGCCACGCATACACCTTTGATCTGTATCACACCAACTCCCTCTTGAACTCTCTTTTTCTCTCTCATGCCAAACCTGGCCTCTCTTTCTCACCAACTGCAACGATCTCCTGAACTGCTACATTCTCTCACATTTCTTAATTTCCTGTTTTAGCTGCCCCCAATTTTAATATTTACCCTATTCAATCTTTTCGAAACTTGCTTAATTGAAGTTATATTGTATTCTCTGTTCTGTTAAACACTGGTCCCACGTGTGAGTTTGTCAATTTGTTCAGTATTTGTCAATTTATCTGCATTCTTTAAAAATCTGAATTAGGAAAAAAAAGTGGGCAAGCAAAATATAAACAATGTGAAAACAGTTCCTGTTATGTTCAAAACTTGCATCTATGTCTCACACTTTAATATAGAAAACTCTCATGTAATTTCAGATACATAATGAATAATAACCAATTCTAAAATGAACAAAAGGAAGCAACAAAGTGGTTGATATATCTAACAGAATGTACAGGCTGGGATTCTCCACTTAACATCTTTCTCCTCAAGTCGCTTGCACTTTGTTGCAATCTACTGCCCAAGATTTAGTCACATACAGTTTGCAGAGTCAATATTCAAACAAACACATCTCATTCAGTAACAAACTAAACAAATGTAACTTTCTATCCAAACTGTAAACACCTATTCATTTCATATATTCATTTCAGAGAGGTGTGTCATAAGCTGCATATTTTAATTTTAGCTGAAATTAATGGCAGGGACTTTTGGAAAGAGAAATATCTTGAAAGGGCATCATTGATCAGGTCAGCTCTAGCTGCTGCTTAAACTGGAGCTTGGGAAGTGAGGCCTCATGCTTTGTTGCTGAGAGTAGTGGCTAAGGAACTCACTTCTGCAGGAGTAGTTAAGGCAAATCATACAACTGTATCACAAAACAGGAGGAAATTCTGACTATTCGGTCTGGCTGTACCAAAGAACAATTTAGTTAGTTCTATTCCATCATTTCTCTATGCCTTTGAAAGTTTTTTTCCTCCTTTTATTATTTTCCTGTGGAAGGCTACTAATAAACCCGTATCCAGCACAATATTTTAGGCATTGCATTCCAAATACTAACCAGTTACGTACTTAGAGAAACATGAGTGAGAAGAATATATGGGGCAAAGTAGTTTTGGCTTGAAGACAAATCAGTTGAGACTTATATGTGTTATAGACAAGACCAGACCCCCTCAAAATATTTTAAAAAGATAGCCGAGACCCAAATCTTTTCTTATTTTATAGGTAGATGTGAAGTGCATTTCCAGTTGTGATGCAACTGGTCAAACTACTCGATATTAAGCAAAACACAATTTATTTAAACACTAAAGTTAAAATATAAACAAAAGAAAATTGGAATTTACAATAACTATTATTGGAAAACTTAACTGAATAATAGATACAGTGCCAGTTACTAATTAATTGTTCTAATATAGTAACATCCCATAAACACACTCCTTGGCAAAAAAGGTAAATTCAGACACCGATTCTTAGATGCAGTTCTCCAAACCAGGAGTAAACAACATCAAGAGAGATTTCAGAGGAAGTAGCAGCTTGGAATCATTTTCTAAAACTCCAACCCTTCTGGGACCCAAACAGCTTCTGACTGCTACAGCTAAAAAAACTAGAAAGACTAGAAAGAACTAGTTACTCCCCTTACATTGTTATAACTGTTTTTAAAAACAACCTAAAGGCCTCTTAATTTATTGACTTAAGATGTCTCCAGTAGACACATCAGCACCTCTGCCTTTTTAACTTCTCTTCAAAACAAAGGACAAAATCTTTTTAAAGTGACAGCATTGTCACATATGGGGCATAAACACAATCTGTTCAAGCTAAAAAAAACACCTTGTTCTATGCCATACATTATTTGTCATAATGCCCCAGGTGCTGATTACGATGTCTAGACACAACTCCAAATTCTCTTCTATTGTATCTTCTAAAACGTTGCACCATGGGCTTATTTGAACAGCTTTTCTTTGTCTGCCTTATTTAAACTTGTCATAATCATGTGAATCATATCTCCCCCAACCTACAAGGGAAACAACTGCCAGTTTCTGCTAGTTAATCCTGGAACTTAGGCACGTCATCCTTAGAATATTCATCCACTCACTCAGACTCTCACATCATTCCTTCGGTACAGGGACTACAGCTGGACACAATATTCAAGTTGTGACCTTAATAGAACTTTATAAATGTTTAGCACAGCTTCCCTACTTTTTATTTCTTGCTTTCATTCATTCATGGGCCAGGGCATTGCTGTCTGGGCCAGCAGTTTTTCCCACCTCTAGTTACCCTGGAGAAAGTGATGGTGAGTTGTCTTCTTGAACCATTGCAGTCTAGTTCATTTGCCTTCCCTATTACTCACTTAACTTGTCTGCTAGCTTTTTTAACTAATGCACAAAACCCCAAACTAACTCTGTGCTGCAGCTTTCTGTAGTCTTTCTCCACTTAAATAATATTCAGCTCCTCCATTCTTCCTGAAAAGTCTATAGCCCCTTTTTTGCCCACTGGCCTGTATCCCTCTGTAAATTCTTTGTGTTGTCTTCATCACTTGCCTTCCCACCTATTTTTGGTGCCAGTAGGGCAGGTAGTGGATGTAGGTTTGCTCACTGAGCTGGAAGGCTTGGTTTCAGACATTTCATCACCGTCATCAGTGAGCCTCCAGATGAAGCATTGGTGGAATGGCCTGCTTTTTATTTATGGTTTTAGGTTTTTTTCAGATTAGATTAGATTACTTACAGTGTGGAAACAGGCCCTTCGGCCCAACAAGTCCACACCGCCCCGCCGAAGCGTAACCCACCCATACCCCTACATCTACATTTTACCCCTTACCTAACACTATGGGCAATTTAGCATGGCCAATTCACCTGGCCTGCACATCTTTGGACTGTGGGAGGAAACCGGAGCACCCGGAGGAAACCCATGCAGACACGGGGAGAACGTGCAAACTCCACACAGTCAGTCGCCTGAGGCGGGAATTGAACCCGGGTCTCAGGCGCTGTGAGGCAGCAGTGCTAACCACTGTGCCACAGTGCCGTTTCCTTGGGTTGGTGATGTAATTTCCTGTGGTGATGTCATTTCTTGTTCTTTTTCTCAGGGGTGGTAAATGGGATCCAAGTCAGTGTGTTTGTTGATAGAGTTCAGATTGAAATGCCATGCTTCTAGAAATTCTCGCACATGTCTTTGTTTGACTTGTCCTAGGATGGATGTGTTGTCCCAGTCGAAGTGGTATCCTTCCTCATCTGTATGTGAGGATACTATTGAGAGAGGATTATGCATTTTTGTGGCTAATGATGTTCATGTATCCTGGTGGCTAGTTTTCTGCCTGTTTGTCCAATGTAGTGTTTGTTACAGTCCTTGCATGGTATTTTGTAAATGACATTAGTTTTGCTTGTTGTCTGTATAGGGTCTTTCAAGTTCATTAGCTGCAGTTTTAGTGTGTTGGTGGGTTTGTGGGCTACCATGATGCCAAAAGGTCTGAGTAATCTGGCAGTCATTTCCCAGATGTCTTTGATGTAGGGGAGAGTGGCTAGTGTTTCTGAATGTGTTTCGTCTGCTTGTTTGGGTTTGTTGCTGAGAAATTTGTGGACTGTGTTCACTGGGTGCCCATTCTTTTTGAATACACAGTATCGGTGATTTTCCTCTGTTCTGCATAGTTCCTCTGTGCTGCAATGTGTGTGTTGGCTCGTTGAAATAATGTTCTGATGCAGCTTCGTTTGTGGATATTGGGGTGATTGTTTCTGTAGTTCAATATTTGGTCAGTATGTGTTTTTTCCTGTAGGCACTGGTTTGAAGTTCCCCATTGGCTGTTCGCTCCACTGTGACATCTAGGAATGGCAGTTTGTTGTTGCTTTCCTTCTCTTTAGTGAATTTTATGCCAGTAAGGGGATTATTGATGGTCTTGAAGGTTTCCTCTAAATTGTTTCGTTTAGTGATGACAAAGGTGTCATCCACGTAACAGACCCCAAGTTTAGGGTGGATGGTTAGCAGAGCTGTTTGTTCCAGTCTCTGCATTACTGCGAGGTAGGGCAGGTAGTGTTCTGGCTCATTAGAACCTAACCAATTGACACTGGCAGCATTGTTTTCTCTATGTATTTTTGATCATTTTTCTTTTCTTCATTTCATCTTCATCTTTGAGGCCAGAGTGGTGTTGGCAGGGTGATGGCTACACCGTCAGTAATGTGGACCAACACTCCTCACAGTAGTGGCAGTAGGCCTTAGAGCCTGGACTCTTAGTGTGTCATCGAGGCGCAGCACAGCTGGGATCTCCTGGGGCATCGGGGTCGACACTGCTATTCCCAGATGGGACTCCTTGAGGACCAGAACACTTTACAGAGACCTAGCAGAAACCTTGAAGCCCCCAATAAGAACAGAAAACGAAATCTTAGTTAAGACATTTCTCAAGGTTTGTGTAACTCTGGTGCCATTTGCAGTTGTGGAAATGTTTGCTGAGCTGGGAAGTTGGTTTGCAGACATTTCATCCCCTTTCTAAGTGACATCCTCAGGGCTGTAGAGCCTCCAGTGAAGCGCTGCTGTATTGTTGGTTGGAACTTATTTGGTTTTGGTCCCGCTACTTCTGGTTTGCGGCTCTGGTTATTTGTTGCGGTGGTCAGTATATTGGCACCAGGTCAATGTGTTTATTGATGGAGTCTGTGGATGAGTGCCATATTTCTAGAAATTCTCTGGCTGTCCTGTGTTTGGCTTGTCCTATTATTGTTGCATTATCCCAGTTGAATATGTGTGCCCGTGTTGTCTGTGTGTATGGCCGGTAGGGACGGATGGTCATGGCGTTTAGTGGCTAGTTCATGAATGTGGATTGCTAACTATCTGTCTGTTTGTCCTATATAGTGTTTTGTGCAGTGGAATCTTGTACACCACATTTGTCCTGCACATGATGGGTATTGGGTCTTTTGTTCTGATTAGTTGTTGTCTGAGGCTAATTTTCTTATCCTTATTGTGTCTCAAAATGGCACATGAAAATGCCCATGACATTTTGACTCTGTCTTTTATTAGTTAGCCGATCCTTTATCCATGTTAATATACTGCCCCCAAAACCATGGGCTCTGATCTTGTTAGGTAGCTTTACATATAGTATCTTATTAAATTCCTTTTTGAACACTAAAAAACATCTACTGGTTTCCCTTTATCTATCCACCTTGTTGCTTCCTCAAAGCATTCTAATAGATTTGTCAGGCATGATTTCCCCTTCAATAAAATGAAAATTAAAAATCCCTCCAAGTGATTAAATTATGTATTTCTAAATGCTTTCCTATTATAGCCTTTATAAAATACACCAGCATTCTCCAAATATAGATGTTAAGCCCTAGCAGGGATCCCATGGCAACAGTATCTGTTTGGGAATCAATGGTGGTGTTAAAACTGACTTTGACTGCTTGAGTTTCTGATTTCATAAATTCAGTGAATTCTGACTCACACAATGAAGGTGGATCACAAATGGATTGTCTTCTGCTGACTTCCTCAAATTCACCCTCGCCAGTCAGTACACACACTGGATTCCTATAGCTCCGACAACCATAAGATTGGCCTTATCAGCAACTGTGTAAATAGGGCCTAAACCATTTGTTCATTGTGTCTGCTCAATGCTGAGATATGGTGAATCAAATTCATCCTGCAAGATAATGGTGATCTTGATTAGATTATTTCTCACTGATATCACACAGAATCATAAAAGACCCTAAGATGGTCATTCTTGGTCCTGAAAAGTGCTAGTCTACCTCAGATTACTCTGTCATGGGTAAGAGATCTCAAGTGTTTGAATAATAGGTGAGCCTACAGTTTCATGCTGCTACTGTACAACACAAGTATCATTCACCACTAAACAGGTTGCTGCAGTCATGCCAGAAAAATGTTCTGCTTATCACACAAATAACTAACATGGTATATGAATCTCAGTGCTGGTGTGATGCTAGGTATGTAGGCCATATGTCCCAAAGATTGGTGGATCATACCAAACTACATATCCCTTTGGCTGTTCACAGTAAACAAGGTAGTAACCAACTCCAACTAACTAGCATTTTTAAAATCTACAATGCTAATATTAGACAGGATTTGATGATTTGACAATATGTGCTGGATAATCCTGAGTGTGCAAAGAAGTATGCTGATAATCAATTTAGGATTGTCAGTCAGACTCGCAGTGTGACGCATCTGAATATATTGAAAGCTGCATATACTAAAACACAGAGCCCCATTCTTTACAGACATAAAAGAACATATACACATATGGTGTCTGTTTCAATTTAAACAACCATTTGCTGGTTCATTTGTCAGGGTAATGCCTTAGCCAATTAGAGTCAAACTGCCTGGTTTAAAATTTGAACAAAGACGAGCAGTTAACTGTCAGTTATTACTAATTGGTACACTCTCCATGGCAACACCTTGAACAATCAGAGTTAACTTGCCAACCAACCAGCATTCTCCTGCCTGCACTTGGCCATATCCCTCCAAACGTTTCTTATTCACGTCCTTGTGTAAATGTCTTTTAAATGTTGTAACTGTATTCACATCCAGCACTATCCTGTCATGCATTATAAATGGGGTTTTCCCCTTAAACTGGCATTCTTGTGAATTATCCAATGAATGGAAGACAAAAAAACTTTGAACATATGCATCAAGAATAACAAATTCTGTATAAGTTTGGAGATACAAGTAGATAAAGTAATATAGCTCTTATGGTGTCCTTGCTCTAAGCTTTTCAGCCCCACTCCAGGACTTAATGGTCATGGAGGATGCGGTTGTAACATGGACAAGCTAAAAACAAAATCCTCCAAATCCATGTGTGGTGGTAAGAGAGTTCCTCGCTAACCATGCAATGGTTCCCAGCCCCAGATAAATGTGCAAGGTTAGAGGCAGGAATATATGAATATAAAATCAGCTGCCAAACCAGTGAAGTAAACCCAAACATACCCCACAAAACCCAACGCAGTAAATGGAAGGTAGGAAATATTTGTATTTAGAAAGCAATTCTCAGTTGAAGCAGGCAAACTGAATTGAGTATTTAAAGCCAAGTTATTAGACCCACAATAGACAGTTGTATGGAGGGAAAAAAACCCCAAGAAGCTGTCAGCTCAAACAAAGATTACTCTCTCCTGGAAAAGAGGAAAACTTATAAAGACAACCTATACTGATCTCTCTCAGTAAAGTATCTGCTGGGAACCTGAAAAATTCCATGATCCAGTATCTTTAAGGTATCCTGTCAAGGTCTGAAAATTGGGCTGTTACTTCCATTCTAATACGAGAATCTAACAGACTTTCCAATTGAACTGATGTCCTGCACCCATCTGCTCCCAATATCTGGCCCAGAGCCTCATGCTACTCCTTGTCTGGCCCCGCCCCACTGTCGCTCATCTTTTCACTGTAATGTGTTGAAATAAACTTTCATTTTTCCATTTTATCTTGGACGGTTCTGTTTTCATTGTCCACAAGTTATTGTGTCAGTGAAAGGCAATCTCAGAGGCTGAAATCAAATGGCACTTTCACTGATAGTGAAACTGAAATGACAGAGAACAGTAGAGAAAAAGCAAAGTCAAACTGACAGTGAATAGCAATGAAAATGTGGGTTTATAGTGATACTGAAAAATTGTGAAACAGTGTGTCCCCATAAGTATACAGAACAATATTAAGGCAATGAGTTCACAGCAATAATGAATAGTAGTGAAACAAAATAGTGCACAAAATAGTGGGAGAAATAGATAGTGCTATAATAGAGAAGTAAATTGGTGACATCAGAGTGAGGGAGAAATTAATGAAATATAAGTGTGCATAAATATGAATGTGCAGAGTGGTAAAATAAAATTGATCACTTTTAAGCACATGGAAATATTTTCTTTCCATAACACGAGAAAGCAAAAGACTGGATATTCAATATTTATGGATACTAGGTACACAGGAAAGAAAAGGAAAAGAGGAAGGGTATTGATTAAGGATGACATTGCAATGCTGAAGGCAAGAGTGTGTCCCAGAGAGTCAAGGGCTCATTAAAGATCAAAAAGGCTGCCTTATATGTGAAACCACAGGAGATGGAGAAAGATGCTAAATGAGTATTTTGCATCAGTGTTTTCTGTGGAGAAGGATATGGAAGATATAGAACATGGGGGAATTAATAGCAACACCATGAAAATATTATGGAGGAGGTAATGCTGGACAGCTTAAAATGCATTAAAATGGATAAATCCCTGGGATCTGATCAGGTGTACCCTAGACCTCTGTGGGAAGCTAGGGAAGTGATTGCTGGGCCCCTTGCTTTGTATCATCAATAGCCACAGGTGAGGTTCCAGGAGACTGGAGGATGGCTAACGAGGTGCCACTATTTTAAAAAAAGGTGCTAAGGACAAACTAGGGAACTATAGATCAGTGAGCCTGACATCACTGGTGGGCAAGTTGTTGGAGGGAATCCTGAGGGACAGAAATTGCATGTTTTGAAAAGGAAAGGTCTGATTAGGGATAGTCAACATGGCTTTGTGCGTGGGAAATCATGTCTCAGGAACTTGATTGAGTTTTTGAAGAAGTAACAAACAGGATTGATGAGGGCAGAGCAGTGGACGTATCTATATGGACTTCAGTAAGGCGTTTGACAAGATTCTGCATGAGAGACTGGTTAGCAAAGTTAGATCACTTGGAAAACAGGGAGAAGTAGCCACTTAGACACAGAACTGGCTCAACGGTAGAAGACAGAGGGTGGTGGTGGAGGGTTGCCTTCCAGACTGCCACAAGGATCGGTGCTGGGTCCACTGTTTTTTGTCATTTATATAAATGATTTGGATGTGAACATAGAAGGTATTGTTAGTAAGTTTGCAGATGACACCAAAATTGGAGGTGTAGTGGACAGCAAAGAAGGTTACTTTTTGATCAGTTGGGCCAATGGGCCAAGGAGTGGCAGATGGAGTTTAATTTAAATAAATGCAAGGTGTTCCATTTTGGAAAGACAAATCAGGGCAGAACTTACTCACGAAATGGTAAGGTCCTAGGGAGTGTTGCTGAACAAAGAGACTTTGGATTGCAGGTTCATGGTTCCTTGAAAACAGAGTCACAGGTCGATAGAATAGAAGATATGTTTGGTCAATGCATTGAGTATAGGAGTTTGGAGGTCATGTTGTAGCTATACAGGACATTGGTTAAACCATTTTTGGAATATTGCATGCAATTCTGGTCTCCCTGCTATAAGAAGATGGATGTTGCCAGGGTTGGAGGGTTTGAGCTGTAGGGAGAAGCTGAATAGGCTGGAGCTATTTTCTCTGCAGCATCTGAGGCTTGAGGGGTAGCGGTTTATAAAATCATGAGGGGCATGAATAGTGTAAGTAGACAATGTATTTTCCCCCAGGATAGGAGAGTTCAGAGCTACAGGGCATAGGTTTAAGGTGAGTGGGGAAAGATATAAAAGGGATCTAAGGAGCAATCTTTTTGTGCAGAGGGTGGTGCATGTATGGAATGAGCTGCCAAAAGAAGCGGTGGAGGTTGGTATAATTACAACATTTAAAAGGCATCTCACTGGGTATATGAATAAGAAGGGTTTAGAAGGATATGGGCCAAATGCTGGCAAATGAGACTAGGTCTATCTAGGATATCTGGTCAGCATGGATGAGATAAATTGAAGGGTCTGTTTCCATGCTATACATCTTTGTGACAAAATAGATATGGTGAGACAAGGAATAAAAAATGTGCAAATGCATTGGCAGGAGACAGAGGGTGATGGTAGAAGGTGTTTGTATGACTGGACCCTGTTTTTTCTTTACACTTGCAGGAGATGGGCATCACTGGCTGGGCCAGCATTTTTATTGCCCATTTCTAGTTGCCCTTGAGAAGGTGATAGTGAGATGCCTTCTTGAGCTGCTGCAGTCCACATGCTGTAGGTTGACCCTTAATGCCATTAGAGAGGGAATACCGCAGGGGTCAGTGCTCTGGTCTCTGTTGTTTCTGAAATCCACGAATGATGTAGATGAGATAGTGTGTGTGGGTAGAGGGAGGAGACAAGTAAGCTTGTGAACGACACGAAGATTGGTTGGGAGGCACATCAAGGAGGAGGAAGATTTTCAATTATAGGAAGATATAAATTAATTGGTCAGATCAATGCCAGGTGATATTTAACCTTGATAAGTGTGAAATGATTCACTTTGGAAAATGTAACAAGTACTGTATGAGTGGCAGGATACTTAATAGGACAGAGAAACAGGGGGACCTTTACTGCTTGTCCACTGATCCGTGAATGTGGCAGGACAGATTAAGAAGTTAAGAAGTCATTTGGGACATGTGCCTTTATCAGTCATCACATAGATTATAAGAGCAGGGAAGTTATGTTGGAGCTGTACAGAACTTTATTTAGGCCACACTGGAGCACTGTGCGTAGTTCTAATCACTGCACTTGAGGAAGGATGTGATTGCACTGGACAGGGTGCAGAGCAAGGTTCACCAGGATGTTGGCTGGAATGGAGTAGTTTAACAACAAACTTGGAGTTCAGGTGCACAGTTCTCTGAAAGTACAGTCACAGGTAGACAGAACAGTGAAGAACACTTTTGGCACACTGGCCTTCATCGGTCAGGGTAATGATTATAGAAGTTGGGAAAAGTCTCAAGAGTGTGTTACTGGAAAAGTACAGCAGGTCGGGCAGCATCCAAGGAGCAGGAAAATCAATGTTTCGGGCAAAAACCCTTCATCAGGAATGAGGCTGGAAGCCTAGGGGGTGGAGAGATAAATGGGAAGGGAGTAGGGCTGGGGAGGGGAGTGGAAGGTAGCTGAGAGTGCAATATGTGGATGGAGGTGGGGGTAAAGGTGATAGGTCAGAGGGGAGGGTGGAGCAGATAGGTGGGAAGGAAGATGGACAGATGGGACAGGTCATGAAGACAGTGCTGAGCTGGAAGGTTGGAACTGGGGTAAGGTGGGGGAAGGGAAATGAGGAAACTGGTGAAATCCACATTGATGCCTTGGGGTTGGAGGGTCCTGAGGCGCAAAATGAGGCGTACTTCCTCCAGGCAGGTGGTAAGGGAGTGGCGATGGAGGGGGTCCAGGACCTGCATGTCCTCAGCAGAGTGGAAGGGGACGTTAAAGTGTTCGGCGGTGGGGTTGATTGGTGTGGGTATCCTGGAGATGTTCTCTGAAGCGCTTTGCAAGTAGGTGTCCTGTCTCCCCAATGTAGAGGAGACCGCATCAGGAGCAATGGATACAGTAAATGACGTGTGAAGTGCAGGTAAAATTTTGATGGATGTGGAAGGCTCCTTTGGGGCCTTTGATGGAGGTGTGGGCGCAGGTTTTGCAATCTTGCGGTGGCAGGGGAAGGTGCCAGGAGATGAGGTTGGGTTGTTTGGGGGGCATGGACCTGACCAGGTAGTCGCAGAGGGAACGGTCTTTACGAAAGCGGTCGGGGTGGGGAGGGAAATATATTTCTGGTGGTGGGGTCTGTTTGAAGGTGGCGGAAATGGCAGAGGATGATGCAATGTATACGGAGGTTGGTGGGGTGGAAGGTGAGGACCAGGGAGGTTCTGTCCTTGTTGCGGTGGGAGGGTTGGGGTTCAAGGACGGAGGTGCGGGAAGTGGATGAAATGTGCTGGAGGGCATCATCAACCATGTGAGGGGGAAATTGCAGTCTTTAAAGAAGGAGGCCATCTGGTGTGTGATGTGTGGTGGAACTGGTCCTCTTGGGAGCAGATGCAGTGGAGGTTAAGGAATTGGAAATAAGGAATAGCATTTTTGCAGGGGGCAGGGTGGGAGGAGGTGTAATCCAGGTAGCTGTGGGAGTCAGTGGGTTTGTAGAAAATGTCAGTGTTGAGTCAATCACTGATGATGGAGATGGAGAGGTCCAGGAAGGGGAAGGAGGTGTCAGAGATGGTCCTGATGAATTTAAGGTCGGGTGGAATGTGTTGGTGAAGTTGATGAACTGTTCAACCTCCTCGTGGGAGCACGAGATGGCACCGATGCAGTCATCGCTGTAACGGAGGAAAAGGTGGGGAGTGGTGCCAGTGTAGCTGCGGGTGGCTGAATACTTTTAACTCCCCCTCCCATTCGGCTGAGGACATGCAAGTCCTGGGCCTCCTCTATTACCACCTGATGCCTGGAGGAAGAACGCTTCATCTTTCGCCTCGGGACTCTCCAACACCATGGCATCAACGTGGATTTCACCAGTTTCCTCATTTATTACTCCCACCTCAACCTTACCCCAGTTTCAACCTTCCAGCTCAGTACCGTCCTCATGGCCTGTCCCATCTGTCCATCTTCCTTCTCACCTATCTGCACCATCCCCACCTCCATCCACCTATTGCACTCTCAGCTACCTTCCACCCCCAGCCCCACCCCCTCCCATTTATTTCCCCATCCCCTAGGCTCCCAGCCTCATTCCTGAAATGTTGATTTTTCCTGCTTCTCGGAAGCTGCCTGACTTACTGTGCTTTTCCAGCACCACACTCTTGACTCTAATCCTTATTTTATCTTGTAACCCATGGAACAGAGGGACTACAGTGACAGTACACTCTTCCAGAGTAGTCAATTACAGAGTTGTACCACTGGTATCTAAATTTGTGTTTACTAAATTAGATTAGATTAGATTAATTAAAGTGTGGAAACAGGCCCTTCGGCCCAACAAGTCCACACCACCCCGCCGAAGCGTAACCCACCCATACCCCTACATCCATATCGACCCCTTACCTAACACTACGGGCAATTTAGCATGGCCAATTCATCTCACCTGCACATCTTTGGAGTGTGGGGGGAAACCGGAGCACCCGGAGGAAACCCACGCAGACACGGGGAGAACGTGCAAACTCCACACAGTCAGTCGCCTGAGGCGGGAATTGAACCGGGTCTCTAGCACTGCGAGGCAGCAGTGCTAACCACTGTGCCACCGTGCCGCCCACAAATTCACAAACATAGCAACTCATACAGTTGAATTAATTTTCAATGATACCGTGTGTCCAAATAAATAGCATTGCCATGGGGTCTCCTATAGGCTAAGCCCTAGCTAACATCATCATTGACTGGTCTTCCAAGGAACGACCTCTCACTTCTGATATCTTTCATACTTTCGATTCCATCAGATGTAGGAACCTGCCTTTCCTCAATTCCTTCTTTACACAGCTAACATTTGCACCTATTTTACATCTCTATCTCTCCTTTACCACCATTATCACTGACTTTGTCTTTTGCTCTAATTAGCCTCACAATCTGTTCCATTCGTTCCTCATCCCCCTCTGCCTTAGCATAAAAAAAATACAATTTTCCAGTTCCTAAGAAGTCATATCACACTGAAACCTCTAACTCTTTACCTCTCCATAGATGCTGCCAGACCTGCTGAGTTTCTCTATCACTTAGTTTTTATTTATATTTATGGCTTCTAGTTTATGTTCCCCAATGAAAACATTTTTTTCTATTTCTATCCCATCAAATATTTCCATTTCTTTCACACGCAATAAGTCCTTCCTTCCTATCATTCATCCTCCCTGGTTTGTAGCAGCATTCAAATGACATCAAGTGCTGTGAGCAGACTAATTTAATGCACTTTTCTATTCTTCAATGATGGAGATAATCAGAGTTACAAATCGCTGTAGTTGATGATAGGAATGGTTTAATATATTAACAGCTTTATTTGGTCAATTTTTTCTGGATTCCATACAGTAGGTCCATTTGACGTCTCTTGTCTTTTGCTCGGAGAATGGTCATTTTAAAAAGTTTACAGTAGAGATTAATTGCCGAAGGAGAGTCATCATTTCCCGGGATGGGATAAGTGATGAGACTGGGATTACAGTTACTGTCTACTATCCCCACTGTTGGAATATTCATCTTGGCAGCATCTCGCACCGCAACATGCTGCTCAAAGATATTGTTCAATGTACTCAGAAAGATGATGAGATCAGGCAGGCGAACACCAGTTCCATACTGGACATGTGAGTTGGTCAGCAAGCCACCCTGCCAGTATCTGGTGTGTGCATATTCCCCACACTCCTTTGCAGTTTGCTCTATCAGGTGAGCAAACTGACGCATGCGACTCACAAACAGGATAATCCCTTTTCGATAGGCACAATGGGCCGTAAAGTTCAGAGCTTGCTGAAGGTGAAGAATCGACTGATCCAAATCAATGATGTCCTGATCCAAACGACAACCAAAGAGATATGGCTCCATCAGCCTAATGGAAGTGAAAGAATTCCCATAAATGATAATTAACATTCACACCATTATCCGCATTCTTTTTACTTTACTGAGAAATTTCTCTCAAGCAGTTGTGACTGGAAACTGTTGAATTACAGATAGTGAAACTTTGTTATTAGACCTAACCAAACAAACAAAAAAGGTGGTGCCGGAGGCCAGAAATTACATAATAGCAGTCATGATTTGAGGTACCAGTATTAGACTGGGGTGTACAAAGTTAAACATTACACAACACCAGGTTATAGTGCAACAGATTCATTTGGAAGCACTAGCTTTCGGAGCGCTGCTAATGAACCACCTGATGATGGGGCAGCGCTTTGAAAGCTAGTGCTTCCAAATAACCTGTTGGACTATAACCTGGTGTTGTGTGATTTTTAACATACTAATAGAGTATTTTCAGTGTAGTAGGCAGCAATTGTGTCTATGCCAGCTCCCTGCAAGGCCAACTCATCAAGTTCCATTGTTCTATCTTCTCCTCTTACACCAGAAATATTTTTCTCATCAGACAATGTTACATACCTATTCAAAAGAGAACGTCTGGATAAACCCAGCAATTACAGGACATTCAGTTTAATCTTAGCGATGGGAAAGCTTTTAGTAATGAGACTTTGAGTCAAAATTCACAGCTACTTGTACAAATCTGGATTAATTAAGGATTGATTAACAATTACGCACAAATTTGTTTTTAATAAGTTGTATTAAACTTGGTTGAGGTTTTTACTGGGATATCAGACAGGATTGATGAGGGTAATGCAATCAGTGTGGTATATAGGGACTCACAAAAAGCATTTGGCAAAGACCCCCATAACACAGTCATCAGCAAAGCTGAAGCCCCTGGAATCACAGAAATCAGAATAGTGGTGAATTATTATTTTTCAGATTGGAGGAGTGTATGGGGTTCCTCCAGTTCTATATTCATGATCTAGAGTTAGGTGTGCATGGCACCCTGTAAATGAGACAAAGCTTGGAACTATGAGGAGGACTGGCTGAACAGGTAGGCATGTGACAGATGAAATTTAACTGAAACAAGTGTGAACTGATACATTTTGATAACAACAACGGAAATGCAAAAACAGATAGAATTCTAAAGGCAATGCACAAGCCGAGATACCTGGGATTTTCTGTGAAAATGGTAAATGAGGAATCCTGAGCTTTATAAAGAGAGGCACAGTATAAAAAAGCAAGGAGGTGATGGTGAACATTTACAAAATATTGGTTGGAAAACAACTGCAGTACTGTTTCAGTCCAGGCACCACACACCATAAAGAACATGAAGACACTCGAGAGGGTGCAGAAAATATTTACAAAAATACTTCCAGAAATTGGATAGATATCTGAAAAGAGAAGATTGACAGGACTATGGGGTAAAAGGCAGGGTTGTGGGACAGATGGATTTACTGTTGTGAACAAGTCAGCATGAACACCTTGTGGAATTCACTCCTTCAATGGAATAGCCATTCTATGAGACCAAAGTAATGTAATTATACTCTTCCTTTAACCTCCAATCCTCATCTACAGAACCACCTGGTTGAGTAGTTTCAAAAGAACTTCACTGTCAGTACCAGCACGTTAATCACCTACCTGTTCCGACAACCTCTTTTGTGACCAAAGTGCACCCTGGCATCGAAGAGGTCTTTGAGAGAGAAGAGTTCACTGACGTGAAAGAAGTCTGGGTGTTTCAGGGGGTCAGTCAATAGCAAGTCATTTTCTAGAATAATTACATAAGTCAATGGTTAATATTCATAACAAAGCACAGGATCAGAATTAATAATGAGCCGTCAGTACTCAGCTATCCACTTTTTATCATATTTCTGCACATTCACAGATGAAATGATCATTCATTCCTCTTATTGTAGCTGGTTGCATTGATATGGCAGCTTTGACTGAAAGTAGACTGACAGGTTGGGATACCTTACCTCTACTGAAACGCAATGATACTTTTCACCATCTGCTGACCTAGACAGTCGTTCTCACAATTTGACTCTTATCACCAAATCTCACCCTGCTCCGACCTATTTATCCATACGTTTTAATTAGCCTGTTCAGATGTGATATGACAAAACTCTGAAGCAGACAGGTACACTACCACTGCACTACAATTACTTCATTCATATATAACCTCACCTCACAGCTTCTGTACTGAGAGATTCCTAATTCCTAAATGTTTTTTAAAGAGCCCGTACAGGCTTGATGGGCTGAATCTAGGATTCAATCTCCATGTCAATGATAGGTTAGGCCTTTATTGCTAACCCACTTCCATCCCTGGGGAAGCAAAATATGTTCCACCATTTCACTTACAACACCACTTTCAGTTCTGTCGCTACATTTCCTAGAACTCCATGTCTGAAACCCTTCAATGAACATTCCACTCATCCTTTTCCAAAACAGGATGACATTTGTGATTTTAATAACAGCTATGTGATTGTGCCGAAGTTAACTTTCCCTTCTCAATGTGTCAGTAGCCTTTGTTATTATCCATTACATCATCGTCCTCCAACACCTGTCCACAGTCATCTAACTGAACACAACCATGCAATCTATGGCTAGGGAATCACTTGCAATAGCTCCTTTTCCTGCTCTCGTACCATGATCACTTGTGTCCCCTGCTGCTTGTCTCTCTCCTCTTTTCCCCAACTCCATTCCATCCCCCCACTGCTGTCTCAGGTTAATGCAGACTGCTCAAAACTACTGGTGCCATATTTGATGTTAAGTTGAGTTATGGAGTCCTGAACTTGTCTGTTAGCAAGACTATTTTGTTCTGTCTTCATTCCATTACCTTCAGCTCACATGCTGTAAGATCAGAAGACATAAGAACAGAATTAGGCCATTCAGCTATCGGTCTGCTCCATCATTTGATCATGGCTAATATGTATTTCACTGCCATTCCCTTGCCTTCCTGTCATAACCTTTGACCCCCTTATTAACCAAGAACCTATCCTCTGTCTTAAATACACTCAATGACTTGGTCTCCACAATCCTATGTAGCAATGAGTTCCACATATTAACCACCCTCTGGCTGAAGAAATTCCTCCTCATCTCTATTCACTCTGAGCCTATGCCCTAGTCTCTCCTCCTAGAGGAAACATCTTTTTCACATTCTTTCTATCCAAGCCTCTCAGTGTAAGTTTCAATCAGATCCTCTTCATTCTCAACTCCATCAAATACAGACTCAGTTCTCAACTGCTCCTCATATGACAGGCCTTTCATCCCCAATGTCATTCTTGTAAAGCTCCTTTGAATCCCCTCAAAGGTCAGCACATCCTTTCTTAGATACAAGGCCCAAACCTCCTCACAATATTACAAATGTGGTCTGACTAGACCTTAAACAGCCTCAGCAGTATATTTCTGCTCTTGTATTCTAGCCCTCTTGAGATGAATGCTAACATTGTATTTGCCTTCCTAGCTGCCAACTGAATGTGCCCGTTACCCTTGAGAATCCTGAACTAGGATTCCCAAGTCCCCATGTGCTTCAGATTTTCGAAGCCGTTCCCCATTTAGAAAAGCCTCTGTTCTTCCTACCAAAGTATATAATTTCATACATTCCTACACTATTCCTTTGTCACTTCTTTGCCCACTTCCCTAGCCTGACCAGGTCCTCCTGCAGCCTCCCTGCTTCCTCAGCACTACCTGCCCTTCCACCTTTGTGTCATCTGCAAACTTAGCAACAATGCCCTCAATTCCTTTGTTCAGATCATTAATATGTAACATAAATAGTTGTGGTCCCAAAATAGTCCCCTGTGGAACTCCACTAATCACCGGCTACCATCCTGAAAAGGACCCCTTTAGCCCCACTCTCTGCCTTCTGCTGGTCAGCCAATCGTCTATCCATGCAAACACCTTCTCCATAACACCAAGGGCTCTTATCTCATCTTATTTGGCAACCTCTTGTGCGATACCTTGTCAAAGGCCTCTTGGAAAACCAAATAGATCATGTCCACTGGCTCTCCTTTGTCTAACTTGCTCATTATCTCCTCAAAGAACTCTAACAGATTTGTCATGCATGATCTCCATCTGACAAAGCCATGCTGACTCAGCTGTATTTTACCAGGACTTCCAAATACTCTACAATTTCATCTTTAATACCGGACTCTGAAATCTTACCAACAACCAAGGTGAAGCTAACCAGCAGATAACTTTATGTTCTGCCTCCATCACTTCTTAGAGACAAAAGAAAACTGCAGATGCTGGAATCCAAAGTAGACAGGCAGGAGGCTGGAAAACACAGCAAGCCAGGCAGCATCAGGAGGTGCAGAAGTCAACATTTCAGGTGTAACCCTTCTTTAGGACTGGGGGAGGTGGGGGCAGGGTGAAGTGGGGATTGGGTCTTAAACAGGGGTGTTACATTGGCCATTATCTGGTCCTGTGGGACCCTCTGTGACTGCAGTCATTCCTGAAAGATCACCAATAATGCCTCTACAGCCTCCTTAGCTATCTCTTTCTATGCGGTGTAATACATCCGTTCTGGGTGATTTATCTTCATTTAGACATTTGAATTTCCCCAACACCACCTCCTTAATGATGGCCACTACATTCATCTCTGCCCCTGACTGTCTCAAAGGTCTGGTATGCTGTTGGTGTCTTCCATAGTGAAAACTGATGCCAAGTATCTGTTCAATTCCTCTGCCATTTCTTTGCTCCCATTAGTACTTATCCAGTCTTATTTTCCAGTGGTCCAATAAACACTCTTTCCTCTCTCTCAAAAACAAATTCTTGCATTACACCTTATGACAAAGCAATGCTCAGAAAACTAGCGTTTTCAAATAAACCTGTTGGAGTTCAACCTGGTATCATGTGATTTTTGACCATGTCCAACCTAGACCAACACTGGCATCACCACATCTTGCGATCTTGTTTCATATTACTGGCTAGTTTACTCATATTTCATCTTCTTCCCCCTTAAAGGCCTCTGGCTTTCCACTAACCTTGAGTGCTGCTGCTGAAACAGTTAAGCATGCCTTTGGAACCAGCAGACCTGTCACTTTCAATGAATTTCTGGCAAGTCTGCTTTCTTGTCCTCTCAAAAATTTGAGATCATCCATACCTTGAGGCCCTATAGCCAAGCTGGTATTTGTTTTTGTAACCCTCTTCCCTAAGTTCACTGATTTGTATTAGCCACAACTACTCAAAGATCTCTGTGCTTCTATTTCTGACTCTTTTGTGCCACCATTCGCAACTGTGGTCTCAGTGCAGAAGACCATAAAGCTCTGGAGTTCCTCATTTGGCCCTCAGTTCCTTAAAGCCACTCCTTGAAACACAACCTTTGAAAAAGCTGATGGTCACTTGAATGAACCGCCTTATACAGAGGGTCCCTGACTTAGGAATGTACAACTTGTGTAGTGATTGCAATGAGGTCAGCCAGGTGGACCTTGTAGAATATGGTCCAATCAGGGAGCCCTGGCTCACATACAAGAACAACAGGAGTAAGGGCAGTGCTTGTCACTAGCCACTCGGGTGTTTTTCCTATCTTCCTGGTGGTGGAAATTGAATAAAGATTTGTGCACTTTGTGTCTTTCACTGTGTCTCACATCTACACACACACACACCATGGGTGCTGTGGAAAAATATAAGCACTACCGCACTTAGGCAGTAGTGTGGGGGTTAAAAAAAAATATATATAAACTGGAGACAAAAAAAAATAAACTGGAGTGTTGGCCCGGGTGTCCTTGGAGAAGGAGCACGCGGTGTCCACCAACACCCTGGAGTTGTGACTGGCCACTCGAGTGTTTCCTTCCAAAAGAAAAAAAAAGAAAAAAAAATATAAACAGGGGATTCACATTAAAACACAATATTGTGCACATACATTGCAAACAGTTAATAAAATGAAATTAGAGTTCATTCCAGTGAGAAACACAACTTAAAACAGCATATGCTTCTTTATCACTTGTGAAGTAGAATTATTGACATTTTTTTTTAAGAAAAAAAAATAAACTGGAGTGTTCCAAAAAAAAGAACAACAGGAGTAAGGGCAGTGCTTGTCACTAGCCACTCGGGTGTTTTTTCTATCTTCCTGGTGGTGGAAATTGAATAAAGATTCGTGCACTTTGTGTCCTTCACAGTGTTTTACACCTGCGCACACACACACCATGGGTGCTGGGGAAAAAATAAGCACTACTGCACTTAGGCGGTAGTGTGGGGGTGTAAAGAAAAAGGAAAAAAAAAAGAACAACAGGAGTTGAAAAAAAGAACAACAGGAGTTCCCTGCCCTCCCCTTCACTGTTTTGATCACACAGCATTGCCCTTTGATGTGAAGGGCGGGGCTTGTCACTGGCCACTCGGGTGTTTTTCATATCTTCCTGGCGGTGGAAATTGAATAAAGATTCATACACCTTGTGTCTCTCACTGTGTCTCACACCTGCACACACACAACGTGGGTGCTGGGGAAAAATAAGCACTACTGCAGTTAGGCGGGAGTGTGGGGGAAAAAGAAAGAAAAATAAAATTAAAAAAAAACAGGTGTCAGAGATTCTGTTCACTGAGAGCTGGCTCTTGAGGGAGCTGGACCAATATGTGTGTACAAGGACTCTCCTCCTGATTGTGTCAGAGGGGAGGGGACTAACTCTGGACCAGCTGCCCAGAAAAAACAAGAACAACAGGAGTAAACCAGCTTCTCTGTTTCTGGTTGCACTTCAGTCCCTGATCTTCAGGCACCCGGTGCGGAGGGGGAAGGGAAGGTCAGAGAACCTCCTCGTGGGTCTGCATCCGGGCCTGGCCAAACTGGCCATAAACAGATCCAGGCAGCGGGCCATGGGAGGGGGTCATTAGGGCCGACTGCCTGCTCCTGTTCCGCAGTTATGTTAGAGCCTGGGTATCTCTGGACAAGGAGCACGTGGTGTCCGCCAACACCATTGAGCTGTTCAGGGAGAGGTGGGCGCCACAGGGAGTGGAGTGTATTATTTACCCCTCCAACTCTATTTTGATTTAATCCCTGCCCTCCCCTTCACTGTTTGATCACACAGCATTGCCCTTTGATGTGAAGGGTACTGCTTGTCACAGGCCACTCGGGTGTTTCCTTTCTTCCTGATTTGTACATGTTGTGTCTTTCATCTACACAAACACACACACAACATGGATACTGGGGAAAGAAAAAGGAAAAAAACAGGAGTGTCAGAGGTTCTGTTCACTCTAAGAAATAATAAAAAACGAACAACAGGAGTAAACCACCTTCTGTTCCTGGCTGCACTTCAGTCCTATGGTCCTGATCTTCAGGCACCCGGTACAGAGTAGAGAGGGCAGGCCTGAGGACCCCCTCATGGTCTGCACCTGGGCCTGGCCAAACTGGCCATAAACAGGTCCAGGCAGCGGGCCGTGGAGGGTCATTAGGGCCAACTGCCTGCCCCTCTTCCACAGGTATGTCAGAGCCCGGGTGTCTGCAATAATTAAGCAGTTACCATAAGATACATGACACTTAAGAAATGTCTTATTTTAAAAAAAGGTTCCACTGTCCTGGCATTGAACTCCTTAGAAAAAAATTATGGATAGCCATAATCCTCTAAAGTCAACTGCACAAAAATGATGACACAAGAAGCACCTTCAGAACACCTCCACACATGAGAACAAAATGCAAAACTTGGCAAAGATTGGCTTCCTTTTCCCCAGCCTCATTTTATGGATTAAAATATGCTCAGTAAAATTATTGCATCTTAATGTAGTCCAATGTATTCATTCTGCCCTCATGGAGTTGGGGAAACTAGGGAAAAAATTGAAGTAATCCATGTAAAACCAGATCTTTATGAAAAATAATAATAAATAACTGTCTTTTTGACAGAATTCTTCAATTCATTTTAAACAAAATGCATATTATTTCAAATATATCAGTAATATTTGCTGTTGTTTAATGACATGCAAAATCACAAAGAAGTTGTCTGTCATGAGCATGGGCCTAGATTAAGGCCTGGAATTTCAATACCAAGGCAAGTGGCAAGCATCATTAACAAAAGGGGTGTTAGCTGCAGTCAGGTCAGGTCACTGGAAAGAGATTAGAGGCAATATTGGGGATTGTTGGATGCTGTGATGAGCTGTTCTGACAACCGACTAAACACGGACATCTACTACAAGCCCACCAACTCCCACACCTAGCTAGACTACACCTCTCCCACCCTACCTCCATCCTTTACGCCATCCTTTATTCCACATCCGCCAGATCTGCTCCCAAGATGACTAATTCCACTTCTGAAAATCTCAGGTGACCTCCTTCTTCTAAGATCGCAATTTTCCTTCCCACATGGCCGACGATGCCCTCCAGCGCCTCTCCTCCACCTACATCTTTGACACCCCCCCACCCTTACTTTCCACTCCACCAACCTCTGTATACATTGCATCATCTTCCGCCACCTACAAACGGACCCCACCACCAGAAATATATTTCATTTTATAAATTCCTACTTTGGAAATAGAACCGATCCGACTCAAGATTGAGGTACAGACATACTCTAACCTCACACCTTTAATGCATTGTCTGTAATGCAATGTCACTTTTGTTTTTATAAAACCTTAAATTATCTCGGGACAGTGACTTGAACAAAGTTCTGAGATTTACATATTAATCAATCAAATATATTGACTTCTCAACCCCATCAGAGTTCTGAACAGAACATTCCCTCTGCAACTCCCTAATCAGATCTACGCCCCCCACCAGCACACACCGCACTCCCGCCACCATAGGAAGTGCAAAACCTGCGCCCACACCTCCCCCCTCATCTCCGTCCAAGGCCCCAAAAGATCCTTCCATATCCGACAGAAATTTACCTCTACTTCCACCAATGTCATCTACTATATCCGTTGCATCCAATGTGGTCTCCTCTACATTTGGGAGATAGGATGCCAACTTGTGGATTGTTTCAGAGAACATCTCCGGGGCACTTGCACCAAACAACCCCACCGCCCTGTGACTGAACACTTCAACTACCCCTCCCACCCTGCCAAGGACATGCAGGTCATGGGCTTCCTCCATCGCCAAATCGTTACCACCCAACGCCTGGAAGAAGAACGCCTCATATTCCACCTTGGGATCCCGCAACCACATGGGATCAATGTGACTTTCACCAGCTTCCTCACTTCCCCTCCCGCCACATTATCCCAGTCCCACGCCTCCAACTCAGCACCACCTTTTTGACCTGTCCGTCACCTTTCCTATCTAAACGCTCCACCCTCCTTTCCAACCTATCACATTCTCAGCTATCTTCACCCCAACTCCACCCCCTCCCATTTATCTCTCAGACCCCTGGCCCACAAGCCTCATTCCTGATGAAGGCCTTATACCAAAACATTGATTCTCCTGCTCCTTAGATGCTGTCTGACCTGCTGTGCTTTTCTAGCACAACACTCTCAACTTTGATCTCCAGCATCTGCAGTCCTCATTTTCTCCAACATTTAGAGTCATCGAGGTGTACAGCATGGAAACAGACACTTCAGTCCAAGTCCTGCATGCCAACCAGATATCCCAACCTAATCTAGTCCCATTTGCCAGCACCCAGCTCATATCCCTCCACATCCTTCCAATCATATACCCATTCAGATGCCTTGTTAATGTTGTAATTGTACCAGCCTCCACCACTTCCTCTGGCAGCTCATTATATACACGCACCACCCTCTGCATGAAAGCGTTGCCCCTTAGATTCTGGACTCCCTGACCCCAGGGACAAGACAAGACTTTTCCTATCCATGCCGCTCATAATTTTGTAAACCTCTAGATGGTCACCCCTCAGCCTTCGATGCTCCAGGGAAAACAGCCCCAGCTTATTCAGCCTCTCCCTGTAGCTCAAACCCTCCAACCCTGGCAACATCCTTGTAAATCTTTTCTGAACCCTTTCAAGTTTCATAACATCCTTCTGATAGGAAGGAGACCAGAATTGCACACAATACTCCAACAGTGGCCTAACCAATGTCCTGTACAGCTGCAACATGACCTTCCAATTCCTGTACTCCATACTCTGACCAATAAAGGAAAGCTTACCAAACGCCTTCTTCACTATCCTATCTACCTGTGACTCCACTTTCAAGGAGCTATCCTGCACTCCAAGGTCTCTTTGTTCAGCAACACTCCCTAGGACCTTACTATTAAATGTAGAAGTCCTGCTAAGATTTGCTTTCCCAAAATGCAGCACCTTGCATTTATCGAAATAAAACTCCACCTGCCACTTCTCAGCCCATTGGCCCATCTGATCAAGATCCTGTTGTAATCTGAGGTAATCTTCTTCGCTATCCACTACACCTCCAATTCTGGTGTCATCTGCAAACTTATCAACTATACCTCCTATGTTTATATCCAAATCATTTATATCAATGATAAAAAGTAATGGACCCAGCACCAATCCTTGTGGCACTCCACTGGTCACAGGCCTCCAGTCTGAAAAGCAACCCTTCACCACCACCTTCTGTCTTCTACCTTTGAGCCACTTCTGTATCCAAATGACTAGTTCGCACTGTATTCCATGAGAGGTAACCTTGCTAACCAGTCTCTCAGGGGGGCACCTTGTCAAACACCTTACTCAAGTCCATATAGATCACATCTACTGCTCTGCCCTCATCAATCCTCTTTGTTACTTCTTCAAAAAATTAAATCAAGTGGGTGAGACATGATTCCCCACGCACAAAGCCACGCTGACTATTCCTAATCAGTCCTTGCCTTTCCAAATACGTGTAAATCCTGTCCCTCATGATTCCCTCCACCAACTTGACCACCATCGACGTCAGGCTCACTGGTCTATAATTCCCTGGCTTGTCCTTACCACCTTTCTTAAATAATGGCACCACATTAGCTAACCTCTCGTCTTCTGGCACCTCACCGGTGACTATTAATGATACAAATATCTCAGCAAAGGGGAGAAAGTGAGGACTGCAGATGCTGGAGATCAGAGCTGAAAATATGTTGCTGGAAAAACGCAGGTCAGGCAGCATCCAAGGAGCAGGAGAATCAAAGGGCCCAGCAACCACTTCTGTAGGTACCCACAGAATTCGAGGGTACACCTGATCAGGTCCAGGTCCTTTTTGCTCTCTTGGTTTCGCTCTTAAGTAAACTCCTACTGCCTTTATACTGTAAGGATTCACTCAATCTCTCCTGTCTATACCTGACATTTGCTTCCTTCTTTTTCTTAAGCAAATGCTCAATTTCTCAAGTCATCCAGCATTCCCTATACCTACCAGCCTTTCCTTTCACCCTAACAGAAATATATTGTCTCTGGACTCTTGTTATCTCATTTCTGAAGGCTTCCCATTTTCCAGCCATCCCCTTACCTACAAACATCTGCACCCAAGAACAAAGAGAACAAAGAAAATTTACAGCCCAGGAACAGGCCCTTCGGCCCTCCAAGCCTGACCCGATCCAAATCTACTGTCTAAACCTGTCGATCAATTCCTAAGCATCTCTATCCCGCTGCTCCCCACCGACTCATGCATCTGTCCAGACGCATCTTAAATGAATCTACCGTGCCTGCCTCTACCACCTCTGCTGGCAACACGTTCCAGATGCCCACCACCCTCTATGTGAAGTACTTACTGCATGTATCCCCCTTAAACTTCCGACCTCTCACGTTGAAAGCATGACCTCTCGTTATGGAATCCTTCACCCTGGTTAAAAGCTTTGTCTTTATCCACTCTATCTATACCCTTCTGAGTTTACGAAATCATATCAGGTCACCCCTTAATCTCCTTTTTTCTAATGAAAATAAACCTAACCTACTCAACCTCTCTTCATAGCAAGCACCTTCCATACCAGGCAACATCCTCGTAAACCTTCTCTGCACCCTCTCCAAAAGCTTCCACATCCTTTTGGCAATGTGGCGACCAGAATTGTACACAGTATTCTAAATGCAGCCGAACCAATGTCTTGTACAATTTTAACATGATTGGCCAGCTCCTCTACTCAACACCCCGTCCAATGAAGCAAGCATACTACATGCCTTCTTGACCACTCTATCCACCTGTGCAGCCACCTTCAGGGTACAATGGACCTGCACTCCCAGATCTCTCTGCTCATCAACTTTTCCCAAGGCTCTTCTGTTCATTGTATAATTCGCTCTAGAATTAGTCTTGCCTAAATGCATCACCTCACATTTGTCTGGATTGAAATCCATCTGCCACTTTTCCGCCCAACTCTTCAGTCTATCTATATCCACCTGTATACTTTGACAGTGTCTTATGCTTTCTGCTACTCCACCAATCTTCGTGGAATTTTGAAAGTTCTTGCCTAATACCGTCAAAATTAGCTTTCCTCCAATTTAGGATTGCAACTTTTAGATCTGGTCTATCCTTTTCCATCACTATTTTAAGATGAATAGAATTATGGTCGCTGGCCCCAAAGTGCTCCCCCACTGTCACCTGCCCTGCCTCATTTCCCAAGAGTAGGTCAAGTTTTGCACCTTCTCTAGTAGGTACATCCACATACTGAAACAGAAAATTTTCTTGTCCACTCTTAACAAATTCCTCTCCATCTAAACCCTTAACACTTTGGCAGTCCCAGTCAATGTTTGGAAAGTTAAAATCCCCTCCCATAACCACCCTATTATTCTTACAGATAGCTGAGATCTCCTTACAAGTTTGTTTCTCAATTTCCCTCTGACTATTGGGGGTCTATAATACAATCCCAATAAGGTGATCATCCCTTTCTTATTTCTCAGTTCCACCCAAATGACTTTCCTGGATGTATTTCCGGGAATATCCTCCCTCAGTACAGCTATAATGCTATCCCTTATCAAAAATGCCATTTCCCCATCTCTCTTGCCTCCCTTCCTATCCTTCCTGTAGCATTTGTATCCTGGAACATTAAACTGCCAGTCCTGCCCATCCCTGAGCCATGTTTCTGTAATTGCTATGATATCCCAGTCCCATGTTCCTAACCATGCCCTGAGTTCATCTGCCTTCCCTGTTAGGCCTCTTGCATAGAGATAAATGCAGTTTAATTTATCAGCCCTACCTTGTTATCTGCTTTGTTCCTGCCTGCCCTGACTGTTTGACTTGCTTCTTTTCTCAACTGTACCAGTCTCAGATTGAGCTCTTTCCTCACTATCTCCCTGGGTCTCACTCACCTCCAACCCTTTACTCATTCAAATCCTCCCGACCAGCTCAAGCAAACCTCCCTGCCAGTCTTTTCGTCCCCTTCCAATTCAGGTGCAATCCATCCTTCTTGTACAGGTCACCTCCACTCCAGAAGAGATTTCAATGATCCAAAAATGTGAATCCTTCTCCTATACAACAGCCCTTCAGCCATGCATTCATCTGCTCTATCCTCCTATTCCTATCCTCACTAGCTTGTAGCATCGGGAGTAATCCAGATATTACTACACTCGAGGGCATCCTTTTTAAATTCCTACCTAACTTTCTACATTTTCCCTTCAGAATCTCATCCTTTTCCTTTCCTATGTCATTAGTACTGATGTATACAATGGCCTCCTGCTGGTCCTTTTTCCCTTTGAGAACATTCTGCACCCTCTCAGAGACATCCTTGAACCTGGCACCAGGGAGACAACACACCATTCTGATTTTTCACTGCTGGCCACAAAAACATCTGTCTGTGCCCCTGACTTGACAGTCCCCTAACACAATTGATCAATTAGAACCCGACGTTCCCCTCATTACATTACAGCCTGTCTTGATACCAGAAACTTGGCCATTCGTGCTGCATTCCCCTGAAAGTCCATCACCCCCTACATTTTCCAAACCAGTTGTTTGAAATGGGGATAGCCACAGAAGACTCCTATACTACCCGCCTACCTCTCCTACCTTTCTTGGAGTTAACCCATCTACCTGACTGTATCTGCGGCTTTTCCCCTTTCCTATAATTGTCATCAAACACATCTCCTTGCTCTTGTAAATTATTGCCTCTAACTGTCTCTCCAATCCATCCATTCGATCTGATAAGATTTGCAACCAACGATATTTATTGCAGACATAAATCCTCAGTAACCCTTAAACTCTCCAAAACTCCAGCATCTGACAAGAGCATATCACTCTACTAAAGGCCATTTTGCTCCTTCCAATCTACAGACCCAGAAAATAGCACTATCTTATTGCTATACAAGATACCACTCCAGGCTAACTTAATACTTATGGGCTTACATTTTTAAGATTTAATCAAGAGACAGCTCCCAAGAAAAACATAAACAAGAAAGAAACCACTCTCCTTACTATTGTAGATTTACAGCAAGGCTATACTTAAAAGTATCTACTTATCTGTGTCTGTGCTGTGATCTCTCCCAAAACAGGTTCGCCAAGATCAGTTGTCAATTTTGCTGTTTGTTAAGTTTTCCTAGATACACTCCAACATTCTGCGATACATGAATTCAAAGGCCGTAACTACGCAGCTACACTGCTGTGTCAGTTAGCAATGTGGGTTTCTTTCTCTCTTACAGACCATTCTGCCTTTGTCTGTCTTTCTCCCTTCTAAAAGTGCTGTTGTTTTGACTTGTTTTACAAAGTACCAAAACAATTGCAACAGCATATAAAACAGTAATTACTGCTCCTGGAATCCAACATCTAAAAAAAAAGGAGCAGCCTGTTACAGACAGAAATTCTTTCCATCCTCCATCTTGGATTACATCTGGATGGGTATATAAATAGGAAGAGTTTAGAGGGATATGGGCCAAGTGCTGGCAAATGGGACTAGATTAGGTTGGGATATCTCCCTTCCCACCTATCTGCTCCACCCTCCCCTTTGACCTATCACCTTCTTCCCCCCTCCATTCACCTACTGTACTCTTTGCTACCTTCTCCCCACCTCTCCCATTTATCTCTCCACCCTGCCTCCATTCCTGATGAAGGGCTTTGGCCCGAAATGTTGATTCTCCTGCTCCTCGATGCTGCCTGACCTGCTGTGCTTTTCCAGCACCCACTCTAAACTAGACTCTGGTTTCCAGCATCTGCAATCCTCACTTTTGTCTCGGTTGGGATATGTGGTCAGCATGGACAAATTGGACAAAAGGGCCTGTTCCATGCTGTATATGTCTATGAATCTATGACTACTACACTACTGTTTGCAGATCGTGTGTCTAATTTATACTGTAATACTTAACATAATTTAAAAATACTGAGTTGATCATTAAGCTCTTTGGGATGACTTGTGGTCTGTAAGGATTTTACAGAAATGCAAATCTCTGAGAACTAGCCTTGAATATACAGTAATTAAATATAGCCCAGTAATCAGCTCCTCACTGACCTTGTTGGAGTAAAGCAGCAGCAGCAGGAGGCTGGGCCAGGCCGTGAAGCTGAGATCTCGGTTGGTATCTGGGAATGGGCACCGTCAGCCTCACACAGGCCAAGTGCGGCAGCACTTGAGGGGGAAGGAAAACAGAAAGATAAGATGTAAATGTCAGCCACCTCCAGCCCCTCATCCCCTTCACCTGCAGCTGCTCTCCATCACCGAGTGTGTGTCTGTCAGTGTCTGGGGGGGGGAGGTATCTGTTTACAAACCAGAGAACCAGCTGTACGGGGCGGTGGGGGGAAGGGGGTCACCGATCCCGGGGGTCGGGGGGTCACTTACCGATCCTCAACAGCTTCATGATCCGTCGCCTCTTCACGTTCAATAAACTTTATCAAAACTTCGAACCACGACAACAGCCGCCTGTCCTCACCAAGATGGCGCCGGAGAAGTCACAAACCGCCCTCATCACGATGGCGCCCGGGACGACACCTACCGCCCTCATCAAGATGGCGACGGGGAAGTCACAGTGCGCCCTCATCAGGATGGCGCCAGGGACGCCACCATCCGCCCTCATCAAGATGGCGCCATGGGTTCCCTCTATCCCCAAACCTGTCCTTCACTAAAAGGGGGTAGTGTCTGAAATAGGCGGGGCTTCTCGCACAGCGATCGCTCTATTTCTAAACCAGTCCAAACAAAGTTAAAAATCACACAACACCAGGTTATAGTACAACACGTTTAATTGGAAGCACACTGGTGTTGTGTGATTTTTAACTTTGTACACCTCAGTCCAACACTGGCATCTCTAAATCAGCCCAAATAAAGATATAAAGGAGCAAAAACAAACCTGTTGACCGCTATCTGCAGATCTTTATTTTGATGGAGGCTGAGTGCTGAGGGCGGCTCATTTACCTCTGCCCTCAGGAGGAGAACAGTTTGAGACAAAAAAAACTACAGATGCTGGAATCCAAAGTAGACAGGCAGGAGGCTGGGGGAACACAGTAAGGCAGGCAGGGTCAGGAGGGAGAGGGACACAGCAAGGCAGGCAGCATCAGGAGGCTGGAGGAACACAGCAAGGCAGGCGGGACCAGGAGGGAGAGTGACACAGCAAGACAGACAGGATCAGGAGGGAGAGGGACACAGCAAGGCAGGCAGTATCAGGAGGGAGAGGGACACAGCAAGGCAGGCAGCATCAGGAGGGAGAGGAACACAGCAAGGCAGGCGGGACCAGGAGGGAGAGTGACACAGCAAGGCAGACAGGATCAGGAGGGAGAGGGACACAGCAAGGCAGGCAGTATCAGGAGGGACAGGGACACAGCAAGGCAGGCAGTATCAGGAGGGAGAGGGACACAGCAAGGAAGGCAGTATCTGGAGGGACAGGGACACAGCAAGGCAGGCAGCATCAGGAGGGAGAGGGATCACAGCAAGGCAAGTAGCATCCGGAGGGAGAGGGACACAGCAAGGAAGGCAGCATCAGGTGCCTGGAGGAACACAGCAAGGCAGGCAGTATCAGGATGGAGAGGGATACAGCAAGGAAGGCAGTATCAGGAGGGAGAGGGACACAGCAAGGCAAGTAGCATCCGGAGGGAGAGGGACACAGCAAGGAAGGCAGCATCAGGTGCCTGGAGGAACACAGCAAGGCAGGCAGCATCAGGAGGGAGAGGGATACAGCAAGGAAGGCAGTATCAGTTGCTGGAGGAACACAGCAAGGCAGGCAGCATCAAGAGGCTGGAGGAACAAACCAAGGCAGGCAGTATCAGGAGGGGGAGGAACACAGCAAGGCAGGCAGCATCAGGAGGGGGAGGAACACAGCAAGGCAGGCAGCATCAGGAGGGAGAGGGACACATCAAGGCAGGCAGTATCAGGAGGGAGAGGGACACAGCAAGGAAGGCAGCATCAGTTGCTGGAGGAACACAGCAAGGCAGGCAGCATCAAGAGGCTGGAGGAACACACCAAGGCAGGCAGTATCAGGAGGGGGAGGAACACAGCAAGGCAGGCAGCATCAGGAGGGGGAGGAACACAGCAAGGCAGGCAGCATCAGGAGGGAGAGGGACACAGCAAGGCAGGCAGGATCAGGAGGCTGGAGGAACACAGCAAGGCAGGCAGCATCAGGAGGGAGAGGGACACAGCAAGGAAGGCAGTATCAGGAGGCAGAGGGACACAGTAAGGCAGGCAGCATCAGGAGGCTGGAGGAACACAGCAAGGCAGGCAGCATCAGGAGGGAGAGGAACACAGTAAGTCAGGCAGTATCAGGAGGCTGGAGGAACACAGCAAGACAGGCAGTATCAGGAGGGAGAGGGATCATAGCAAGGCAGGCAGGATCAGGAGGGAGAGGAACACAGAAAGGCAGGCAGCATCAGGAAGGAGAGCGTCACCGCAAGGCAGGCAGCATCAGTAGGGAGAGGGACACAGCAAGACAGGCAGTATCAGGAGGGAGAGGAACACAGCAAGGCAGGCAGGATCAGGAGGGAGAGGAACACAGCAAGGCAGGCAGTATCAGGAGGGAGAGGAACACAGCAAGGCAGGCAGTATCAGGAGGAAGAGGGATTACAGCAAGGCAGCAGCATCAGTAGTGGGAGGAACACAGCAAGGCAGGCAGCATCAGGAGGGACACAGCAAGGCAGGCAGTATCAGGAGGGAGAGGGATCACAGCAAGGCAGGCAGGATCAGGAGGGAGGGGAACACTGCAAGGCAGGCAGTATCGGGAGGGGGAGGAACACAGCAAGGCAGGCAGCATCAGGAGGGAGAGGGATCTCAGCAAGGCAGGCAATATCAGGAGGGGGAGGAACACAGCAAGGCAGGCAGTACCAGGAGGGAGAGGGATCACAGCAAGGCAGGCAGCATCAGGAGGGAGGGGAACACTGCAAGGCAGTCAGGTTCAGGAGGGGGAGGAACACAGCAAGGCAGGCAGTATCAGGAGGGGGAGGAACACAGCAAGGCAGGCAGCATCAAGAGGGATAGGGACACAGCAAGGCAGGCAGTATCAGGAGGGGGAGGAACACAGCAGGGCAGGCAGCATCAGGAGGCTGGAGGAACACAGCAAGGAAGGCAGTATCGGGAGGGAGAGGGACACAGCAAGGCAGGCAGCATCAGGAGGGAGAGTGACACAGCAAGGCAGGCAGCATCAGGAAGGAGAGCGTCACAGCAAGGCAGGCAGCATCAGTAGGGAGAGGGACACAGCAAGACAGGCAGTATCAGGAGGGAGAGGAACACAGCAAGGCAGGCAGTATCAGGAGGGAGAGGAACACAGCAAGGCAGGCAGTATCAGGAGGGAGAGGGACACAGCAAGGAAGGCAGTATCAGTTGCTGGAGGAACACAGCAAGGCAGGCAGCATCAAGAGGCTGGAGGAACAAACCAAGGCAGGCAGTATCAGGAGGGGGAGGAACACAGCAAGGCAGGCAGCATCAGGAGGGGGAGGAACACAGCAAGGCAGGCAGCATCAGGAGGGAGAGGGACACATCAAGGCAGGCAGTATCAGGAGGGAGAGGGACACAGCAAGGAAGGCAGCATCAGTTGCTGGAGGAACACAGCAAGGCAGGCAGCATCAAGAGGCTGGAGGAACACACCAAGGCAGGCAGTATCAGGAGGGGGAGGAACACAGCAAGGCAGGCAGCATCAGGAGGGGGAGGAACACAGCAAGGCAGGCAGCATCAGGAGGGAGAGGGACACAGCAAGGCAGGCAGGATCAGGAGGCTGGAGGAACACAGCAAGGCAGGCAGCATCAGGAGGGAGAGGGACACAGCAAGGAAGGCAGTATCAGGAGGCAGAGGGACACAGTAAGGCAGGCAGCATCAGGAGGCTGGAGGAACACAGCAAGGCAGGCAGCATCAGGAGGGAGAGGAACACAGTAAGTCAGGCAGTATCAGGAGGCTGGAGGAACACAGCAAGACAGGCAGTATCAGGAGGGAGAGGGATCATAGCAAGGCAGGCAGGATCAGGAGGGAGAGGAACACAGAAAGGCAGGCAGCATCAGGAAGGAGAGCGTCACCGCAAGGCAGGCAGCATCAGTAGGGAGAGGGACACAGCAAGACAGGCAGTATCAGGAGGGAGAGGAACACAGCAAGGCAGGCAGGATCAGGAGGGAGAGGAACACAGCAAGGCAGGCAGTATCAGGAGGGAGAGGAACACAGCAAGGCAGGCAGTATCAGGAGGAAGAGGGATTACAGCAAGGCAGCAGCATCAGTAGTGGGAGGAACACAGCAAGGCAGGCAGCATCAGGAGGGACACAGCAAGGCAGGCAGTATCAGGAGGGAGAGGGATCACAGCAAGGCAGGCAGGATCAGGAGGGAGGGGAACACTGCAAGGCAGGCAGTATCGGGAGGGGGAGGAACACAGCAAGGCAGGCAGCATCAGGAGGGAGAGGGATCTCAGCAAGGCAGGCAATATCAGGAGGGGGAGGAACACAGCAAGGCAGGCAGTACCAGGAGGGAGAGGGATCACAGCAAGGCAGGCAGCATCAGGAGGGAGGGGAACACTGCAAGGCAGTCAGGTTCAGGAGGGGGAGGAACACAGCAAGGCAGGCAGTATCAGGAGGGGGAGGAACACAGCAAGGCAGGCAGCATCAAGAGGGATAGGGACACAGCAAGGCAGGCAGTATCAGGAGGGGGAGGAACACAGCAGGGCAGGCAGCATCAGGAGGCTGGAGGAACACAGCAAGGAAGGCAGTATCGGGAGGGAGAGGGACACAGCAAGGCAGGCAGCATCAGGAGGGAGAGTGACACAGCAAGGCAGGCAGCATCAGGAAGGAGAGCGTCACAGCAAGGCAGGCAGCATCAGTAGGGAGAGGGACACAGCAAGACAGGCAGTATCAGGAGGGAGAGGAACACAGCAAGGCAGGCAGTATCAGGAGGGAGAGGAACACAGCAAGGCAGGCAGTATCAGGAGGGAGAGGGACACAGCAAGGCAGGCAGCATCAGGAGGGAGAGTGACACAGCAAGGCAGGCAGCATCAGGAGGCTGGAGGAACACAGCAAGGCAGGCAGTATCAGGAGGGAGAGGGACACAGCAAGGCAGGCAGGGTCAGGAGGGAGAGGGACTCAGCAAGGCAGGCAGCATCAGGAGGCTGGAGGACCACAGCAAGGCAGGCAGCATCAGGAGGGAGAGGAACACAGCAAGGCAGGCGGGACCAGGAGGGAGAGGGACACAGCAAGGCAGGCAGTATCAGGAGGGAGAGGGACACAGCAAGGAAGGCAGTATCTGGAGGGAGAGGGACACAGCAAGGAAGGCAGTATCTGGAGGGACAGGGACACAGCAAGGCAGGCAGTATCAGGAGGGAGAGGGACACAGCAAGGAAGGCAGTATCTGGAGGGACAGGGACACAGCAAGGCAGGCGGGACCAGGAGGGAGAGTGACACAGCAAGACAGACAGGATCAGGAGGGAGAGGGACACAGCAAGGCAGGCAGTATCAGGAGGGAGAGGGACACAGCAAGGCAGGCAGTATCAGGAGGGACAGGGACACAGCAAGGCAGGCAGTATCAGGAGGGAGAGGGACACAGCAAGGCAGGCAGCATCAGGAGGGAGAGGAACACAGCAAGGCAGGCGGGACCAGGAGGGAGAGTGACACAGCAAGGCAGACAGGATCAGGAGGGAGAGGGACACAGCAAGGCAGGCAGTATCAGGAGGGACAGGGACACAGCAAGGCAGGCAGTATCAGGAGGGAGAGGGACACAGCAAGGAAGGCAGTATCTGGAGGGACAGGGACACAGCAAGGCAGGCAGCATCAGGAGGGAGAGGGATCACAGCAAGGCAAGTAGCATCCGGAGGGAGAGGGACACAGCAAGGAAGGCAGCATCAGGTGCCTGGAGGAACACAGCAAGGCAGGCAGTATCAGGATGGAGAGGGATACAGCAAGGAAGGCAGTATCAGGAGGGAGAGGGACACAGCAAGGCAGGCAGTATCAGTTGCTGGAGGAACACAGCAAGGCAGGCAGCATCAAGAGGCTGGAGGAACAAACCAAGGCAGGCAGTATCAGGAGGGGGAGGAACACAGCAAGGCAGGCAGCATCAGGAGGGGGAGGAACACAGCAAGGCAGGCAGCATCAGGAGGGAGAGGGACACAGCAAGGCAGGCAGTATCAGGAGGGAGAGGGACACAGCAAGGAAGGCAGCATCAGGAGTGGGGGGAACACAGCAAGGCAGGCAGCATCAGGAGGGGGAGGAACACAGCAAGGCAGGCAGCATCAGGAGGGGGAGGAACACAGCAAGGCAGGCAGCACCAGGAGGGAGAGGGACACAGCAAGGAAGGCAGTATCAGGAGGCAGAGGGACACAGTAAGGCAGGCAGCATCAGGAGGCTGGAGGAACACAGCAAGGCAGGCAGCATCAGGAGGGAGAGGAACACAGTAAGTCAGGCAGTATCAGGAGGCTGGAGGAACACAGCAAGACAGGCAGTATCAGGAGGGAGAGGGATCATAGCAAGGCAGGCAGGATCAGGAGGGAGAGGAACACAGAAAGGCAGGCAGCATCAGGAAGGAGAGCGTCACAGCAAGGCAGGCAGCATCAGTAGGGAGAGGGACACAGCAAGACAGGCAGTATCAGGAGGGAGAGGAACACAGCAAGGCAGGCAGTATCAGGAGGGAGAGGAACACAGCAAGGCAGGCAGCATCAGGAGGGAGAGGGACACAGCAAGGAAGGCAGTATCAGGAGGCAGAGGGACACAGTAAGGCAGGCAGCATCAGGAGGCTGGAGGAACACAGCAAGGCAGGCAGCATCAGGAGGGAGAGGAACACAGTAAGTCAGGCAGTATCAGGAGGCTGGAGGAACACAGCAAGACAGGCAGTATCAGGAGGGAGAGGGATCATAGCAAGGCAGGCAGGATCAGGAGGGAGAGGAACACAGAAAGGCAGGCAGCATCAGGAAGGAGAGCGTCACCGCAAGGCAGGCAGCATCAGTAGGGAGAGGGACACAGCAAGACAGGCAGTATCAGGAGGGAGAGGAACACAGCAAGGCAGGCAGGATCAGGAGGGAGAGGAGCACAGCAAGGCAGGCAGTATCAGGAGGGAGAGGAACACAGCAAGGCAGGCAGTATCAGGAGGAAGAGGGATTACAGCAAGGCAGCAGCATCAGTAGTGGGAGGAACACAGCAAGGCAGGCAGCATCAGGAGGGACACAGCAAGGCAGGCAGTATCAGGAGGGACACAGCAAGGCAGGCAGTATCAGGAGGGAGAGGGATCACAGCAAGGCAGGCAGGATCAGGAGGGAGGGGAACACTGCAAGGCAGGCAGTATCGGGAGGGGGAGGAACACAGCAAGGCAGGCAGCATCAGGAGGGAGAGGGATCTCAGCAAGGCAGGCAATATCAGGAGGGGGAGGAACACAGCAAGGCAGGCAGTACCAGGAGGGAGAGGGATCACAGCAAGGCAGGCAGCATCAGGAGGGAGGGGAACACTGCAAGGCAGTCAGGTTCAGGAGGGGGAGGAACACAGCAAGGCAGGCAGTATCAGGAGGGGGAGGAACACAGCAAGGCAGGCAGCATCAAGAGGGATAGGGACACAGCAAGGCAGGCAGTATCAGGAGGGGGAGGAACACAGCAGGGCAGGCAGCATCAGGAGGCTGGAGGAACACAGCAAGGAAGGCAGTATCGGGAGGGAGAGGGACACAGCAAGGCAGGCAGCATCAGGAGGGAGAGTGACACAGCAAGGCAGGCAGCATCAGGAAGGAGAGCGTCACAGCAAGGCAGGCAGCATCAGTAGGGAGAGGGACACAGCAAGACAGGCAGTATCAGGAGGGAGAGGAACACAGCAAGGCAGGCAGTATCAGGAGGGAGAGGAACACAGCAAGGCAGGCAGTATCAGGAGGGAGAGGGACACAGCAAGGCAGGCAGCATCAGGAGGGAGAGTGACACAGCAAGGCAGGCAGCATCAGGAGGCTGGAGGAACACAGCAAGGCAGGCAGTATCAGGAGGGAGAGGGACACAGCAAGGCAGGCAGGGTCAGGAGGGAGAGGGACTCAGCAAGGCAGGCAGCATCAGGAGGCTGGAGGACCACAGCAAGGCAGGCAGCATCAGGAGGGAGAGGAACACAGCAAGGCAGGCGGGACCAGGAGGGAGAGGGACACAGCAAGGCAGGCAGTATCAGGAGGGAGAGGGACACAGCAAGGAAGGCAGTATCTGGAGGGAGAGGGACACAGCAAGGAAGGCAGTATCTGGAGGGACAGGGACACAGCAAGGCAGGCAGTATCAGGAGGGAGAGGGACACAGCAAGGAAGGCAGTATCTGGAGGGACAGGGACACAGCAAGGCAGGCAGTATCAGGAGGGAGAGGGACACAGCAAGGAAGGCAGTATCTGGAGGGACAGGGACACAGCAAGGCAGGCAGTATCAGGAGGGAGAGGGACACAGCAAGGAAGGCAGTATCTGGAGGGACAGGGACACAGCAAGGCAGGCAGTATCAGGAGGGAGAGGGACACAGCAAGGAAGGCAGTATCTGGAGGGACAGGGACACAGCAAGGCAGGCAGCATCAGGAGGGAGAGGGAGCACAGCAAGGCAAGTAGCATCCGGAGGGAGAGGGACACAGCAAGGAAGGCAGCATCAGGTGCCTGGATGAACACAGCAAGGCAGGCAGCATCAGGAGGGGGAGGAACACAGCAAGGCAGGCAGTATCAGGAGGGAGAGGGACACAGCAAGGAAGGCAGCATCAGGAGGGGGGGGAACACAGCAAGGCAGGCAGCATCAGGAGGGGGAGGAACACAGCAAGGCAGGCAGCACCAGGAGGGAGAGGGACACAGCAAGGAAGGCAGTATCAGGAGGCAGAGGGACACAGTAAGGCAGGCAGCATCAGGAGGCTGGAGGAACACAGCAAGGCAGGCAGCATCAGGAGGGAGAGGAACACAGTAAGTCAGGCAGTATCAGGAGGCTGGAGGAACACAGCAAGACAGGCAGTATCAGGAGGGAGAGGGATCATAGCAAGGCAGGCAGGATCAGGAGGGAGAGGAACACAGAAAGGCAGGCAGCATCAGGAAGGAGAGCGTCACAGCAAGGCAGGCAGCATCAGTAGGGAGAGGGACACAGCAAGACAGGCAGTATCAGGAGGGAGAGGAACACAGCAAGGCAGGCAGTATCAGGAGGGAGAGGAACACAGCAAGGCAGGCAGTATCAGGAGGGAGAGGAACACAGCAAGGCAGGCAGTATCAGGAGGAAGAGGGATTACAGCAAGGCAGCAGCATCAGTAGTGGGAGGAACACAGCAAGGCAGGCAGCATCAGGAGGGACACAGCAAGGCAGGAAGTATCAGGAGGGAGAGGGATCACAGCAAGGCAGGCAGGATCAGGAGGGAGGGGAACACTGCAAGGCAGGCAGCATCAGGAGGGAGAGGGACACAGCAAGGCAGGCAGGATCGGGAGGGAGGGGAACACTGCAAGGCAGGCAGTATCGGGAGGGGGAGGAACACAGCAAGGCAGGCAGCATCAGGAGGGAGAGGGATCACAGCAAGGCAGGCAGGATCAGGAGGGAGGGGAACACTGCAAGGCAGGCAGTATCGGGAGGGGGAGGAACACAGCAAGGCAGGCAGCATCAGGAGGGAGAGGGATCACAGCAAGGCAGGCAGCATCAGGAGGGAGGGGAACACTGCAAGGCAGTCAGGTTCAGGAGGGGGAGCAACACAGCAAGGCAGGCAGCATCAGTAGGGAGAGGGACACAGCAAGACAGGCAGTATCAGGAGGGAGAGGAACACAGCAAGGCAGGCAGTATCAGGAGGAAGAGGGATTACAGCAAGGCAGGCAGGATCAGGAGGAAGAGGGATTACAGCAAGGCAGCAGCATCAGTAGGGGGAGGAACACAGCAAGGCAGGCAGCATCAGGAGGGACACAGCAAGGCAGGCAGTATCAGGAGGGAGAGGGATCACAGCAAGGCAGGCAGGATCAGGAGGGAGGGGAACACTGCAAGGCAGGCAGTATCAGGAGGGGGAGGAACACAGCAAGGCAGGCAGCATCAGGAGGGAGAGGGATCTCAGCAAGGCAGGCAATATCAGGAGGGGGAGGAACACAGCAAGGCAGGCAGTACCAGGAGGGAGAGGGATCACAGCAAGGCAGGAAGCATCAGGAGGGAGGGGAACACTGCAAGGCAGTCAGGTTCAGGAGGGGGAGGAACACAGCAAGGCAGGCAGCATCAAGAGGGATAGGGACACAGCAAGGCAGGCAGTATCAGGAGGGGGAGGAACACAGTAAGGCAGCGGGACCAGGAGGGAGAGGGACGCAGCAAGGAATGCAGCATCAGGTGCCTGGAGGAACACAGCAAGGCAGGCAGCATCAGGAGGGAGAGGGACACAGCAAGGCAGGCAGCATCAGGAGGGAGAGGGAGCACAGCAAGGCAGGCAGTGTCAGGACGGAGAGGGACACAGCAAGGCAGGCAGCATCAAGATGCTGGAGGAACACACCAAGGCAGGCAGTATCAGGAGGGGGAGGAACACAGCAAGGCAGGCAGCATCAGGAGGGGGAGGAACACAGCAAGGCAGGCAGTATAAGGAGAGAGAGGGAGCACAGCAAGGCAGGCAGTATCAAGAGGTAGAGGAACACAGCAAGGCAGCAGCATCAGTATAGAGAGGGACACAGCAAGGCAGGCAGGATCAGGAGGCTGGAGGAACACAGCAAGGCAGGCAGCATCAGGAGGGAGAGGAAGACAGCAAGGAAGGCAGTATCAGGAGGGAGAGGGACACAGTAAGGCAGGCAGTATCAGGAGGGAGAGGAACACAGCAAGGCAGGCAGCATCAGGAGGGAGAGGAACACAGTAAGGCAGGCAGTATCAGGAGGCTGGAGGAACACAGCAAGACAGGCAGTATCAGGAGGGAGAGGGATCATAGCAAGGCAGGCAGTATCAGGAGGGACAGGGACACAGCAAGGCAGGCAGCATCAGGAGGGAGAGGGACACAGCAAGGCAGGCAGTATCAGGAGGGAGAGGGACACAGCAAGGCAGGCAGTATCAGGAGGGAGAGGGACACAGCAAGGCAGGCAGTATCAGGAGGGAGAGGGACACAGCAAGGCAGGCAGTATCAGGAGGTGGAGAAGTGGACGTTTGGGTGTAACACTTCTTCAGGACTCTACCTAGTGATGGTGCCTGCCTTGCTGTGTTTTTTCAGCCTCCTGCTTGTCTACCTTCGATGGAGAACAGCAGCTAACTTCTTATTCAGTCTCTATTTGTATTTTTTGTGGGAGCTTGCTTTGTGCAAATTGTTTGCAGTATTTACTTTGTTACAAAATAACTAAACTTCGAGAGGTGAGCACTGCAGGGAGTTGAGTGTGTTATTTCTCCCTCCAACTCTATTTTGATTTAATCCCTGCACTACTCTTCAACGTTTGATCACACAGGATTGCCCGATAAGAAGGTCACTGCTTGTCACTGGCCACTCAGGTGTTTCCCTTCTTCCTGGTGGTGGAAATTGAATAAAGATTTGTACACCTGTTATTCTTCACTGTGTCCAACACCTGCACACACACCACATGGGTGGTGGGAAAAATATAATCACTACCGCAGTTAGGTGGTAGTGTGGGAAAAAAAACTAAACTTCAAAAGCAATTCACTGGCCCAAGGGAGTTTTGGCAAGTTCTGAGATTGTTTTGAAAGGTACATCTTTCGGTTTAGTGTAAGGGCCTCAGTTGATGTTATGATCATGATTCTATATAATCACATACTGCAGATTCTGGAAATCTGAATAAAAGCACTAATGTTGGAGAAGTTCAGCAGATCGGGCATTGTTTGTAGTGAGAGAAACTTGAGAGCTTCGTCATCCAGTACACGTGCTGAGTGTGTATCATAGTGTGGTGCAGCATTGGAAATAGATGCTGCTGCCGAACTCATCATGCCAACTAGGTTTCCTAAACTGAACTAGCAGAGCCATTAGGGATATTCACATGGATAGCAGTGTGTTGAGGGATGCGTAGGTTAAATTATTACATTTTACATTAGGGCTAAACCTCGGCACAACATCGTGGACCAAAGGGCCTGTTCTGTGCTGTACTTTTCTATGTTCTATGTTCTAGTCCCATTTGCCTGCATTTGGCCCATATCCCTCTAAACCTTTCCTATTCATGTACCTGTCCAAGTGAAGATCTACACCCCTTGCAGGGCCTTTCAGTCTCAGGATCGGTCAAAAGAATCACTAGGAGTACAGTCTGTTTAAAACAAGGTTACCACATTAATAAATTAAGGCAGCCTGGCGCAGATTTGTCCAGCAACACGGACCGTAAAAGATTCTGTGTTCCATGGAGAAAAGGCACAATTACATTCGAAAAGTACATATTATTTATATGTTTTTTTAAGAGATAGTACAGCCTTAATTACAAGAAAAGACCAATCACATATAATAAGGTGACATGATTTACAGCAGGTTAATCCAATGATATTTCCTGGGAAAAAGTTCTTAATTACAAGAAAAGTCTAATCAACTGGAATATGGTGACATGATTGACAACAGGCTAATCCAATGATATTCCTTGGAAAAGGGTTCTTAATTTACATAGCTCACCATCTCATGCTAGCAGTTCAAGGTTAGTTTGAATACCAAATCCCTGTCTTTTGATTCATATTATGAAAAAATCTATTGTTCTCTCTTATCTCTAGATCCAACCAATCTAGCAAAGCATCAGTTCAAGTTCACGGAGTCAAATCCTTACTTGCAGCCATTTTGTTGTGTTATTTTAAATTGAAAAGCCATTTTGTGGTTAATAAAAATCCACATATACTTGTTGCTTCTGACAACAGCCTAAATTCAAATTTTAGATCCTCATTCTCCCCTTTGGTCATTCTATGACCACATCATAAAGGCATGGATCAAATTAATCCAATTCAATGGCAGCAAAAGACGGCAATACTTTCTCTTCCTCCGAAGGGGAACCGGGTCAGGCCATGATGGAAAAGAAGCATTTTCTGGATGGAACCAATGTTGTCAATAGAAACTAATATTTTAGCTATAATTCACTTAACAGTAGCAATACCAACACAAAGATCTGCCTGTATTGCTCACAAGACAAAGCTTTTGTCTATGTACACGTGACAATAAATTCAATTCAATTCAATTCAAAACAGACCCTTCGGTTCAGATTGTCCATGCTAACCAGATATCTCAATCTGACCTAGTCCAATTTGCCAGCATTTGGCCCATATTCCTCTAAGTCCTTCCTATTCATATACCCATCCAGACGCCTTTTAAATGTGGTAATTGTACCATCTCCACCAGTTGCTCTGGCAGCTCAATCCATACATATACCACCTCTCTGTGAAAAAGTTGCCCTTTGGGTCCTTTTTACATCTTTCTACTCTCACCTTAAACCTACGCCCTCTAGTTCTGGACTCCCACAGCCGAGGTAAAACACCTTGGTTATTCACCCTATCCATGCTGCTCATGATTTTATAAGAACGTAAGAAGTAGGAGCAGGAGTCGGCTATCTGGCCCCTCTGAGCCCACTCTGCCATTCAATAGGATCATGGCTTTTTGTGAACTCAGCTCCACTTACCCGCACTCTCACCATAACCCTTAATTCCTTTACTGTTCAAAAATCTTTCTTTACCTTAAAACATTCAACAAGAGATCCAAGATGGTGGCAGTCTGCGTGGTCTGCTGTGCTGGGCTCTGTGCCATACCCTGGGACAAGGTGGACCTTTACAACCCCCCTTACCAATCACCCCGAGGAGAAAAAAAGTGCTCATTTAAACTTGCTGATCATCTGGAGTTGTTGAAATTGTGTGTGACATCTTTAAGTCCAGAATGAAATCAAATAAAGGAAAGGCGCCTAAAAGAGTACAGCAGACAGGGCACTCCACTACTGCATCATGGGTGCCTGCAGCCAGTGGTCAAACTCCCAGAGTGGCCCCTTTGGACTTAACAGGACAGCAGCAGTTACTCTTGGAGTTTGACAAACTCCGAGAGAAGATCGAAGCAGCAGTAGAACCATATCTGCCATACTAAAAAAGCATGAGCAGGAAATCCAACTTCTGGACTGAAGAATGGCGACAGTGGAGGAGAGGAATGTCGCACTGGTAACCATGGCGGAGGTCTCAGGGGGAAGGATCCGAACGCTGGAAGACCAGATTTGGGTCCTTCAGGAACAAGACCTGGAGAAAAAACTTACGGCTTGTGGGTCTTCCGGAATGCAAGGAAGGCGAGGACCTTGTTGGTTTCCTGGAGAAGTGGCTCCCGAAGTTACTGGGGCTGGAGTTGGAGTCGGGCCCATTAGATCGCAATGTGCAGGTCCAGGTCACACCCGTGCCCCTGCGCAGTCCTAGTGCAGCTCCTGTATTATAAAGAAAAGCAGGTAATTGTTGAAACAGCAAGAGGACTGGGAAGAAATTCACAGGCTTTAATGTACAATGGCTCAAAGATAATGTTTTTTCAGGGCTTCTCAGGAGCCCTAATTAAGAAGATTTGGAGACGCCGGTGTTGGACTGGGGTAGGCAAAGTTAAAAATCACACAACACCAGGTTACAGTCCAACAGGTTGATTTGGAAGCACTAGCTTTCGGAGCGCCGCTCCTTCATCAGGTGGTTGTGTTGATGAAGGAGCAGCACTCTGAAAGCTAGCGTTTCCAAATAAACCTGTTGGACTGTAACCTGGTGTTCTGTGATTTTTAATTTTGTAATTAAGACGAAAAGGGCATTTGATGACGTCAAGAAAGAATTAAAGGACCTGAACATTCAATATTTCTTGAGGTACCCGGCTGTGTTGCGTTTCGTTCATGGGGGGTTGGTATATTACTTTGACTCCACAGAAAAGGCGAAGGACGTTGTGAGGGGGCATCATTCCGGACAATGATAAGGGGTTTTTTTTATTGCGCCTTTTTTTATCTTCTCTCTCCCCTTATTTTTGTGGTTATTGGCTTTATACGTACCACCTTGATGTAAAACCGGAATTATTTTATATTTCGGTCAGTTGGGTATTATCTAGGTCTCCTTTTATTTTACTGCTGTCCTTTCGATTTTGTATTAGGGGTGGCTATATCTGTGGTTAAGATGAGTTGTGGGGTGGGGGGAATAATGGGCATCTATTGTCAACTTTCAGAATGTAAATAACAGGTTTTCCTCATTTGTGAATTGCCTGGGTCTAGGGCACAGCCTCAACTAGAGGGAGTTAAGATGGTAGCAAGGATTGGGAGGAGCGCTCCCTATGGGCAAAGGTGACAATCTGTAGTGAATTAAGGGTTATTTGGGTGTTTGCTTCAGTTAAATGTAGTGATTAGTTTTTTAGTTGTAGTACTTTTTATAGGAGTAGTTTTCAGACTTCATAGAGTTAATGTCTTTGTTGCTCACCACACGTCAGATAAGCTCCCTCCTCTTGGGAAACCACGGGTTGCCCTGGACGGCCATGGCTAGTGATTTGTTCAGGTGGTGTATGTGGAGTATAAAAGGGAGCCATTCCCCTATTAAAAGAATGAAGATGTTGTCAAGCCTTCGGAAGGAAAGGGTAGACATTGCCCTACTGCAAGAGACGCATCTAATCGATAAGGAACGTCTGAAACTGCAGCAGGGGGGTTACGGCAGGGTATTCTTCTCCTTCTTTAGCTCTAAGAGTAGAGGAGTGGCTATACTGGTAAGAAGGAACCTCCCCTTCCAAGTAACGGAGCAAATTAAGGACGAACATGGATGCTTTATCATTCTTAAAGCTCAAATACATGGAGAAGAGTATGGAGTCTTGAATGTTTATTGTCCCCTGCCACACCTTCTTAAATTTCTAATTGATGCAGTTGCTAAATTAATGAATCTTGGGGTGCACCACATGGTCATTGGAGGGGATTTTAATCGCCTAATGGATCCCAGGGTAGACAGGGTGCCAAGGGGCCTGGCAAGTATGCCTACACAATCTAAGCAGTTGGTGGACATGTGTGAAGAGTTGGGACTAGTGGATGTGTGGAGGCATCTTCCTAATGGAAGAGATTTTACTTTCTACACCAACTCACACAAGTGCCGTATGTGAATTGACATGTTTTTATGCCAACTGATGGTTTGGACAAAATATTAGTGTGCAAAATTGGGAAAATAGCTGCCTCAGATCATGCGCCAGTGTATTTAGATGTTAAAATCAAGGGTAGTGGAATGGATGCACATCACTGGGGCTTGGACCCATTTCTGTTAAGGGATAGCAAATTTGTTGAGTACATCAGAAAAGAGATCAGGGCCTTCTGGGATATCAACTCAGGTACGGCCAGTATTCCGGCAATACTTTGGGAGGCCACTAAGGCATATTTACAAGGCCTGATCATTTTGTATTCTGCGACCAGAAGGAGGCAGAGGGAACAGCAACAACAGATGCTGGAGGCCCGGCTGCAGATAGCTGAGGAAACATATTATAATAGCCAACTTTGGTCAAGTTGCAGTGGGTCACGGTCCTCCAGGCGGCTCTCAACTCATTGCGCACACAAGTGGCTAAAAAAAAAAGGTCTCCTTTGCTAAACAAAGACTGTTTGAATTTGGAGATAAGCCTGGTAGATATCTGGCATATTTGGCTAGGAGGAAAAAAGCTTCCCTATCTATTACATCTGTAAGGGAGAAGGTTGGCATGATTACCTGTGAGTTGAAGAAGATTAATGTTAAACTTAGGGAATACTTCGCAGAGCTATATCGGTCGGAGGGATGTGAACATGGTGCAGCAAGAATTCAGTCCTTTTTTGAGAATTTAATGGAGTCCCAAGTGATTTCTATAAGGAATTCATTAATGTGTTGGTGGAGCTACTTCTGGGGATGTATAGCTATTCATATACACAGGATTGTCTGCTGCTGTCTCATAGGGAGGCTAATATCGCCCTCATTTTAAAGAAGGGGAAAGACCCTGAAGAATGCGCTTCATACGGACCAATCTTACTGTTGAATGTAGATTTTAAAATTCTATCCAAGATGCTGGCCCTGAGATTGGAAAATGTCCTGCCCCATGTTATAAAAGATCAGACAGGTTTTGTTAAGGGCCATAGTTCCTCCAACAATATCAGGGGGGGACTGAACATGGTAAGGGGATGCCAGCAAAGATTGATTCCGGGTTTTGTCGTCTCCCTAGACGCAGAAAAGGTGTTTGATCGGATAGAATGGTCATATCTGTTTGGAGTCCTAGAGCACTTTGGTATGGAGGGATCCTTTGCCAGATGGGTGGCAGTATTGTATAATGATCCTAAGGTGACAGTCACAACAAACGGTTCTATGTCAGATAACTTTAACATTGGGAGAGGTAATCGACACCTCTCACCGCTGCTATTTACCTTGGCAATTGAGCCGTTAGCTGAGACGATCAGGAGGGATCCTGAAATAGTGGTGCCAGGGGTGGGAATGGGGGAACATAAGATCACCCTATATGCTGATGACGTCCTCTTGTTCTTGGCCAATTCGGAGGAGTCCATTCCTCGATTGATTCAAACAATTAATTTATTTGGCAGATTCTCAGGCTACAGGATCAACTTTACAAAATCGGAAGCCATGAGTGGGGGGATAAGTGGAGGTGCCTGATCTGAAGGATGGAATACAATTCCCATTTAGATGGTTGTCAAAAGGTTTTTTGTATTTGGGAATTTTTAATACCCCTTCCTTCCATCAGCTGTGTAAAGCTACCTATGTATAACTATTGGAGAGGATAAAACAGGATTTGCAGTGGCGGGAGAGGTTACCATTACCATGGTTGGGCTGAATAGCCCTGATTAAAATGAATGTTTTTCTCCAGCTGTTGTACGCCATGAGAATGCTCCCGTTGCTGCTACCCAGATGAGTATTAGGGAGGCTCAATGGTTGGCTAGAGGCCTTCATTTGGTGCCACAGGCATCCTCTCATTAAATTCACTAAATTGCAGTTTTCGCAGGGTGAGGGAGGGGTGGATCTTCCAGATTTGAAGAAATATCAAATAAGTGCCCCTGTTACCATTTGTTGGTGACTGGGGGGAATTCGGGGTCAATTTAGCTTGACGTTGAAGCCTCGCAATCGAGATGTCCTCAAGATTTATTATTTATGGATAAGATGAAAGCCATGACCGAGCAGTGTAAGAGCCCAATGATTTTAAATACAGTGAAAGGCTGGAGGATAATAAGGCAATTGGTCTAAGACCTTGCCGTTTACCCCATTGGTGGGAGCCCAAGGATTTAAACCTGAGGCAATGGACTCTGGCTTTAAGTTATTGGAGAATAGGGGAATCTCATGCCTGGGAAGTTTGTTCGAGGGGGAGGTCTTGATGTCATTTAGTCAGTTAAGCCAGAAATATGGATTGTCTAACAGGGGCCTTTTCTGATACTTTCAGATAAGGGACTATATACAGAGGAAGACCACGCTCCTGGCTCAGTGTTACAAGTCCGATGTGGGGAAAGGAGTACTCCGGTGTACAGGCGCTCTTTCAGTCAGTACTTTGTATCATTTACAGAAAGGATGTGTCTTGGGAGACGTGAAAAGACTCTGTAGGGCATGGAATCGAGGGCTAGAAGAGGATATTTCATCGGAGGTATGGGAGGATATGGGGGGAAATGTAAGGAAAATCTCAGTATGTAACAGAGCGCAGGCCATGCAATTGAAGATCTTACACAGGGCCCATATGGCACCAGAGAGGTTCAAAAGAGGAGTGTCATCAGGGTGTGTCCCAAATGTAACATTAATATATGCACTCTTACACACTGCTACTAGTTATGTTGTAAGATCCAGAGATACTGGAGCGCTATAGTAAGGGAGCTAAAGGACATCCTGGGGATTGCAATTAACATGGATCCGGTATTTCTTCTGGGGTTGCAAAATTTGTCCTCTCTGGGGGAACACGGGAATAGGTTGTGTAACATTCTTACCCACTGTGCGAGGAAGAATATTCTCGTGAATTGAATGTTGGAAAAGCCACCCGGGTCTTATGGGGTGGCGCAGGCTGGTGATGGAGCATCTCCCCCTAGATCTACCTCACAAATGTGGTGCACCACAAAATGGAGCAGTTTTACAAGATGTGGTGGCCCTTTTTAAATGATATTGATGCTGACTTATCAGCAATATTAATTAGGGCCATGGTATAGCCGTGGGAATCAGTATGGGCACCCATGAGGCCCTGGGAGGGGGAGGCTGGGGGAGAAAGAATATGGGTACAATAGCTAGTGCTCCCAGGGATGGGAGCCTCAGTGGAGACGTGATAAATGAAATAGAATAAAGTAGTGAGATATAACTTAATTGAAGTTATTTGAATTTAGTTTAATTTAATATTTATTTGTAGTTTAGTTTAAGTTAAGTAGATATGTTTGTTCTGTAGAATAGTAGGTCATTCATTACTAAGAGTATTGCGTTATGACTTTGTTGTACTGTCTCTACCTTTCTGTTTTTTTGGTCTTTTTTGTATATAGATGTTTTGTAAAAGATTTAAAAAGGTCTTTAATAAAAAATATTTATTTAAAAAAATTCAACAAGGTAGCCTCAACTGCTTCAAGATTCACAACCCTTTGGAAGAAGAATTTTGTTCTCAACTCAGAGCTAAATCTGCTCCCCCTTATTTTGAGGCTATGCCCCTACTTCTAGTTTCACCCACCAGTGGAAATGAATCTCCCTGCTTTTTTCTTATAGACTAAAGAAGATCATAGAACCCCTACAGTGTGGAAACAGGCCCTTTAGCCCAACAAGTCCATACCGATCCTCTGAAGAGTAACCCACTCAGACCCATTCCCCTAGATTTAACCCCTGACTAATGTACCTAATGTACATATCCCTGAACACAGTGGACAATTTAGCATGGCCAATCCACCCTGACCTGCACATCTTTGGACTGTGGGAGCAAACTGGAGCACCTGCAGGAAACCCACGCAGACACGGGGAGAATGTGCAACCTCTACACAGACAGTCGCCCGAGGCTGGCATTGAACCCAGGTTCCGGGCACTGTGAGGCAGCAGTGCTAACCTAACCACTGAACCACCATGCGCCTTATCTATTCCCTTCATACTATTATATGTTTCTATAAAAACACCCCTCATTCTTTTAAATACCAATGAGTACAATCCCAATCTAGAACAAAGAACAAAGAAAAATACAGCACAGGAACAGGCCCTCCGGTCCTCCAAGCCTGCACCAATCTAGACCCTCTATCTAAACCTGCCACCTATTTTCCAAGGATCTTTACCCCTCTGCTCCCTGCCTATTCTTGTATCTGTCTAGATACATCTTAAATGACAATATCGTGCCCACTTCTACCACCCCCATTGGCAACACATTCCAGGTACCCACCCACCATCTCCCTTAAACTTATCCCCTCTCTCCTTGAACTCATGACCCCTAGCTAGGGATCCTCTTAGCTAGTCTTACAATTTCACTGTCATCCATGGTTCCCTACTCTTGCCATTTCTAACCCTCATTTTCACAGGGACATGTCTGTCCTGCACTCTAATCAACCTCTCTTTAAAAATCTACTCAATCTCTCCTCATAAGCCAACCCTCTCAACTTCAAAATCAACTGAGTGAACCCCCTCTGCACTCCCTCCGGTATCGGTACATCCTTTCTCAAGTAAGGAGACCAAAACTGTACATCGTGCTCCAGGTATGGCCTCACCCACACCTATACAGCTGCAACATAACCTCCCTATTTTCAAACTCCATCATCTTTCGCAATGATAAACAATATACTATTTGCCTTCTTAATCATGTGCTGCACCTGCAAACAACTTTTTTTAATTCATGCACACATACCTGGGAGTGCAGGTTCATAGTTCCTTGAAAGTAGACTCACAGATAGATAGGATAGTGAAAAAGGTGTTTAGTAGGATTTCCTTTATTGGTCAGAGAATTGAGTATAGGAGTTGGGAGGTCATGTTGCAGCTATACAGGACATTGATTAGGAAGGATATCATGGAACTCGAAAGGGTTCAGAAAAGATTTTCAAGGATGCTGCCAGTGTTGGAGGGTTTGAGTGATAGGGAGAGGCTGAACAGACTTGGGTTGTTTTCCCTGGAGTGTCAGATGCGAGGGGTGACTTTATAGAGGTTTATAAAATCTTGAGGGGCATGGATGGGGTAAATAGACAAGGTGTTTTCCCTGGGATAGGGGAGTCCAAAACTAGAGGGCATAGGTTTGAGGTGAGAGGGGAAAGATTTAAAAGGACCTAAGGGGCAATTTTTTCATGCAGAGAGTGGTGTGTGAGTGGAATGAGCTGCCGGAGGAAATGGTGGAGGCATTTACAGCATTTAAAAGGCATTGGGATGAGTATATGAACAGGAAGGGTTTAGAGGGATATAGGCCAAGTGCTGACAAATGGGCTAGGTTTATCTAGGACGTCTGGTCAGCATGGACAAGTTGGACTGAAGGGTCTTTTCTTTCTTGTACATCTCTATGATTCTATGACACTCCACTGCACAGCAGCATGCTGCAATTTTTCACTATTTAAATAATATATCATTTTGCTATTATTCAAAATGGATTTCCTCACATTTACTAACATAGTACTCCATCAGCCAGACTCTTGCCCTCTCACTTAAGCTATCTATATCTTGCTGCACAGTTTGCTGGACCAATCACCTTAGTGTCATCTGCAAACCTTGACACAGTGCACTTGGTCCACAACTCCAAATTATCTATGTAAATTGAAAGAAGAGATAGGTGAGGTCCTAAACAAATATTTTGTCCTGGTATTCAACAAAGACAAGGAATTGATGGAGAAGGAAGCATCAAATTTCTAAGCCAAGTTACTATTAAAAAGGAAGAGGCTTTGTGCATCTTAAAAAGTATTAAGGTAGATAGGTCCCTGGGACCTGATGGAATCTATCCCAGAATATTGAGGGAGGCAAGAGAACAAATTGCTGGAGTATTGACCGACATTTTTGGATCCTGTTTGGCCACAGGTGAGGTCCCAGAGAACTGGAGAATAGCCAATGTTGTCCTTTAGTTTAAGAAGGGAGGCAGGGATAATCCTGGAAATTACAGGTCTGTGAGCTTCACATCGGTGGTAGGGAAATTATTGGAAAGATTCTGAGAGACAAGATCTATATGTATTTAGAAGGAAATGGACTTATTAATGATTAGACAGAGTGGGTTTGTGTTGGAGCATTGTGCCTCACTAACTTGATCGAGTGTTTTTTGGAGGTGACAAAGATGATCGATGAGGGAAAAGCGGTTGATGTTGTCTGCATGAACTTCAGTAAAGCCTTTGACCAGGAGCCTCATGGTACAAAAGGTGAAGTCACATGGTATCGTGGTATCAGGGGTGAGTTGGTAAGATGGATACAGAACTGGCTGAGTCATAGGAGACAGAGGTACTAGAAATAAAGATTAGTATATTTGAATTGCTGCTTACTAATACCTTTCTTATCTCCCTAAAATCCTCCGAGCATATCTTTTTTTTTATACTTTGGAGATGCCGGTGTTAGACTGGGGTCTACAAAGTTAAAATCACACAACACCAGGTTATAGTCCAACAGGTTTAATTAGAAACACTAGCTTTTGGAGCACTGCTCCTTATCAGGTGGTTATGGAGTATAAGATTGTAAGACTCAGAACTTTTAGCAAAAGTTTACAACGTGATGTAACTGGAATTATATACTGAAAAAGACCTGGATTGTTTGTTAAGTCTCTCATCTGTTAGCATGACCATGTTGGTTTCAGTTTTTTCATAGGCAAATCACAACATTTTTTAAAAAGTTACCTTCTCAAGTGATCTTTAACAATTGGTGTCATGTTGGCCCAGATAATGTATTAACCTTCAATACATTATCTGGGCCAACATGACAGCCTCCACAACCCCGTGTCTGCGTGGGTTTCCTCTGGGTGCTCTGGTTTCCTCCCACAGTCCAAAAATGTACAGGTTAGGTGAATTGGCCACGCTAAATTGCCTGTAGTGTTAGGTGCAGGGGAATGGGTCTGGGTGGGTGCGTGTCGGTGTGGACTTGTTGGGCCGGAGGGCCTGTTTCCGCACTGTAAGTAATCTAATCTAATCTAATCTAAACCACCACCTGATGAAGGAGCGATGCTCCAAAAGCTAGTACTTCTAATTAAACCTGTTGGACTATAACCTGGTGTTTTGTGATTTTTAACTTTATTTTTTATACCTTTTGTAGCTGGTACCAATATGAACTACAATCACTGACTGTTCATCCTTCCCCAAAATAATTCCCTGCAGCTGCACAATGACATCCCCGATTCTGGCATCAAGGACACAGAATAACATCCTGAATTCTCAAAAGTAAAATACTGTGCATGCTGGAAAAATGAAATAAAAACAAGGTGCTGGAGAATCCCAGCAGATCTGACAGCATCTGTGGAGAGAGAAACAGAGTTAACATTTTGACTCTGCATGGCTGTGCTTTAGAACTCCTGGGTCCATGTCTACCTGTTCCTGTGACTCTGTAATTTCTTTCACTATTGTCCCAATCCTGTTTCCTGCCTCTGGAACTATCCCTCTCCGTTCCACCCCAACAAAATTGCTGTTCACTCTGATTGAATGGAGCTATGAAATGAGCATTTACACATGTGCTGAAATGACCCAGTGAGGCCTGTAGGAGAGGCAGAGGAATGAGTGCAGGCCTCAATGCCTCTGGCTCCAGCATTGGTTCCACCAGTTTATCCAGTAACTGTGAGTGGAACCAGACAGACTGATCCTGGATTCATGTTTCCATGAGAATCTGGCATTCACAGACACACCTGGGCCAGGACTCCTTCAGATGAGGAAGGGTAGAGGAGGTATGTTGCAGTTCCTGCACCTTCTCCTCAGGTCCTGCCTCCTGGACACTCCTGTTGCCTCCAGGGAGGGAGGGTTGCCTCCCATACTCTTTCTGTCTGGGTGAACCTCCAGTGGCTGATCAGACAGAGGACAGGTCATGTTCTGAAAACCTGGAAACAGATCACATTGTGGGACTGTCTTGGCAAATGTGAGACATTGAATTATCCTGGAGAGTATTCCCCAACTGCCACTTGCCCGCACTCCCATTCTTCACCTTTCCGCACATGCAAAGTCTCTTCCCCCATCCCTGCATGAATGCCTGAGTGCCCCTTCCTTCCTCACTAGTTGGTCACCCCAATTGGAAGGTTCTTGGGAGGGATTCTTTTAAACAAAATTGGAAATTGTTGGAAAAGCTCAGCAGGTCTGATAACACCTGTGGAGAGTAAGCAGAGTTTATGTTTCAGGTCCAATAGGTTCAGAAGGGTCACTTGATCTGAACTCATCGGACCTGAAATATTAACTCTGCTCTCTCTTCACTGAGTCAAAAAGTGTGCTGCTGGAAAAGCACAGCCAGTCGGGCAGCATCCGAGGAGCAGGAGATTCGACGTTTCAGGAATGGCAAACATTCCTGATGAAGAGCTACTGCTCGAAACATCGACTCTCCTGCTCCTCGGATGCTGCCTGATCGGCTATGTTTTTCCAGCAACACATTTTTTGACTGATCACCAGCATCTGCAATCTTCACTTTCTCCTAGTTTTTCTTCACAGATGCTGCCAGACCTACTGAGCTTTTCCAGCAATTCCTGTTTTTGTTTCAAATTTCCAGGATCTACAATTCTTTGGGGTTTTTTGGATGGGACTTTTCTCTGTTTGATCAGCTGGGGGTCAGGTGTGGCCACACTGTTGGAATAAACTGTATTCCTTACTTCCAATGTGCTTAATAATTTTCATAATGTGACTCTCATCATCAAAAATTGGTACACAAACATCTTCATCTCTCTGTTTTTGTACCTCATTTTAAAGCTGAACCTTTTGGAATGTAAATCTTTCCTCATACTTCCTTCACAATGTATCAGTTCACATATTTCTGTGGTGGATTTAATCTGCCTAGCATGTTTTATCAGCCTAACTACCCTGTTTATCTGTCTAGTACAGTATTTGACCTGTTCTTCAGACTACCTTTATGTTGTATCTGCATTTGACTATATTTTGTTTTAATTGATGTACTTCAATGTATTTGAGAGAAGAGATCATCAATAAATAAATGCAAGCCTTTCTCCTTTAATATTTATCACAGATGAGACTAGCTTCATGGATGTGTTTCAAGAAAAGGCAGCAGAGGCTTGGCGCTGCAGTTTTGAACATAGTTGTTACTGCTATGAAACACAATCCAGTCAGCAGACTCAGAATGCAGTGTCTCTGGAATCTGACATTTCTGCTTCAATAAAACTCATTGCCATCTTAAATTTGATCTTTGTAACTGTCACAACCATTTTCTCACCCACCCTGACTTTGATAAAGTATAACTGGCAACATTCTTGGAATTACAAGCTCAGGATGTCATAGAATCCCTACAGTGTGGAAGCAGGTCAATTGGCCCATCAAGTCCACACCAACCCTCCAAACAGCATCCCATCCAGATCTCCCAGTCCTGTAACCCTGCATTTCCCTTGCCAACAACCTAAACTACGTATCCTTGACTCCACAGGCAATTTGGTAAAAGCAATGACTGCAGATGCTGGAAAGCAAATACTGGATTAGTGGTGCTGGAAGAGCACAGCAGTCCCGAAACATTGATTTCGCTGCTCGTTGGATGCTGCCTGAACTGCTGTGTTCTTCCAGCACCACTAATCCAGTATCCACAGGCAATTTAGCATGGCCAATCCACCTGACCTGCAAATATTTGGACTATGGGAGGAAACCCACGCAGACACAGGGAGAACGTGCAAACTCCACACGGGCAGTCACCTGAGACTTGAATCGAACCTGGGTCTCTGGCACTGTGAGGCAGCAGTGCTAACCACTGAGCTACTTTGCTGCTTTTTCCAGATCAGTCAGAAAGTTTCTGTAACGTTCTGGAAAATGTTTTTGAATCTTGACTCACTGATACTGCTCAGACTCTGGAAATTCAGTTACTTCGAGTTGGTTTGAAGATTCTTGGAATACAATGCTTTGTTTTCTAGGATTAGTATCAAGTTACTATTAATCACTGATGGTGATCCTGTTTCCATGAAAATGAGCATGGTGCTGTATTACAGCCTTATTCTTTGCTCACAACCCAGTCTTGCTCCCAGTCAGGCACTTTTATCCTTGTCATTGTAAAACGTCAAAGCCAGTTTTGTACTGTTACCTTGAGCTTTCATTCTGTTGCCATCTTAACAACTGCACAGCTCAACCTTATCTCAGCACGGTGTTTTAATGCAGTGGTAGTATCCCTATCCCAGGACCAAGAGACCCAGGTTCAAGTCACATGTGATCCAGAGGTGCATAAAAACATCTCTGAACAACTTGATTAGAAAAATAGGTTCAATATTTATTAATGTAAACCCTGAGGTACAAAGGTTTCTTGGTAAATGCTTGCTCAACTTTGCATTACCTCAAACTCAGTGCACCAACCAATCCCAAACACACATACTGTAGTGAAACCTGAGGTCTATTTGCAAAGTGGCTTTCTGTGCTAAATCTGGTTTAGTCTGCACCTTGAGCACTGCTTTCACCACCTATTTGATTTGATAAATGGATCTGAAACAAAACTGAATATGAACAGCCATTTGGTTGCAAAATTAGCTAGAAGGTAGGAAACAGAGGGTGGAGGTGGAGGGTTGCTTTTTGGACTGGACCCCTGTGACCAGTGGTGTGCCACAAATTTTGTTATTTGTATAAATGATTTGGAATTGAATTTAGGAGGTATGCTTAGCGAGTTTGCTGATGACACCCAATGTTATCTCAGAGTACACAGGGTCAGATGGGTCAATGGGTAAAGGACTGGCAGATAGAGTTTAATCTAGATAAATACGAAGTGCTACATTTTGGTAGGGCAGGAGTTACATACTTAATGGTAAGATCTCAGGGAGTGTTGCCAAACAAAGAGACCATTGAGTTATACAGCACAGAAACAGATCCATCGGTCCAACTTGTCTATGCTGATCAGATTCTAAACTCTTCCTATTCATATATCCATCCAGATGCCTTTTAAATGTTGTAATTGTATCAGCCTCTACCACTTCCTCTGACAGCTCATTCCATACACGTACCACCCTCTGGGTGAAAAAGTTGCCCTGTAGGTCCCTTTTACATTTTTCCATCTCACCTTAAACCTAGTCATGATTTGGAGATGCTGGTGTTGGAATGGGGTGTACAAAGTTAAAAATCACACAACACCAGGTTATAGTCCAACAGGTTTAATTGGAAGCACACTAGCTTTCGGAGCGACGCTCCTTCATCAGGTGATAATCACTACCACCTGATGAAGGAGCGTCGCTCCGAAAGCTAGTGTGCTTCCAATTAAACCTGTTGGACTATAACCTGGTGTTGTGTGATTTTTAACCTTAAACCTATGCCATCTAGTTTTGGATTCCCCTACCCTGGGCAAAAGACTTCAGTGTATTTTTCTGTACGTAGTAAAACTTACAACATTAAAAAATCTGCAATTAGAGTCATAGAGATGTACAGCATGGAAACAGGCCCTTCAGTCCAACCCATCCATGCCAACCAGATATCCCAATCCAATCTAGTCCCACCTGTCAGCGCCGGCCCATATCCCTCCAAACCCTTCCTATTCATATGCCCATCCAAATGCATCTGCGTGAAAAAGTTGCCCCTTAGGTCCCTTTTACATCTTTCCCCTCTCACCCTAGACCTATGCCCTCTAGATCTAGACTCCCTGACCCCAAGGAAAAGACTTTGCCTATTTACCCTATCCATGCCCCTCATAATTTTGTAAACCTCTATAAGGTCACCCCTCAGCCTCTGACGCTCCAGAGAAAACAATCCCAGCCTGTTCAACCTCTCCCTATAGCTCAAATCCTCCAACCCTGGCAACATCCTTGTAAATCTCATCTGAACCCTTTCAAGTTTCACAACATCTTTTCAATAGGAAGGAAACCAGAATTGCATACAATATTCCAACAGTGGACTTATCAATGTCCTGTACAGCTGCAACATGACCTCCCAACTCCTGTACTCACTACTCTGACCAATAAAGGAAAGCATACCAAACGCCTTCTTCACTATCCTATCCACCTGCGACTCCACTTTCAAGGAGCTATGAACCTGCACTCCAAGGTCTCTTTGTTCAGTAACACACCCTAGGACTTTACCATTAAGTGTATAAGTCCTGCTCAGATTTGCTTTCCCAAAATGCAGCACCTTGCATTTATCTGAATTAAACTCCATCTGCCACTTCTCAGCCCATTGGCCCATCTGATCAAGATCCTGTTGTAATCTGAGGTAACCCTCTTCGCTGTCCACTACACCTCCAATTTTGGTGTTATCTGCAAACTTACTAATTGTACTTCTTATGCTTGCATCCAAATCATTTATGTAAATAACAAAAAGTAGAGGGCCCAGCACCGATCCTTGTGGCACTGGTCACAGGCCTCCAGTCTGAAAAATAACCCTCCGCCACCACCCTCTGTCTTCTACCTTTGAGCCAGTTCTGTACATCCTCAGGATTGCCTCCAACAACTTGCCCACCACCGACATCAGGCTCACTGGTCTGTCCTATAGTTCCCTGGCTTGTCCTTACCACCCTTGTTAAACAGTGGCACCACATTAGCCAACCTCCAGTTTTCTGGCACCTCACCTGTGACTATCGATGATACAAATATCTTAGCAAGAGCTGAAAATGTGTTGCTGGAAAAGCGCAGCAGGTCAGGCAGCCTCAGGATGCCCGAAACGTCGATTCTCCTGTTCCTTGGATGCTGCCTGACCGGCTGCACTTTTCCAGCAACACATTTTCAGCTCTGATCTCCAGCATCTGCAGTCCTCACTTTCTCCTATCTTAGCAATCACAGAGTTCTAGGGTACACCTGATCAGGTCCTGGGTATTTATCTACCTTTATCCGTTTCAAGACATCCAGCACTTCCTTCTCTGGAATATGGACATTTTGCAAGATGTCACCATCTATTTCCCTACAGTCTGTATCTTCCATATCCTTTTCCACAGTAAATACTGATGCAAAATACTCATTTAGTATCTCCCCCTTTTTCTGCGGCTTCTCACAAAGGTTGTCTTGCTGATCTTTGAGGGGCCCTATTCTCTCCCTAGTTACCCTTTTGTCCTTAATGTATTTGTAAAAACCCTTTGGATTCTCCTTAATTCTATTTGCCAAAGCTATCTCATGTCCCCTTTTTGCCCTCCTGATTTCCCTCTTAAGTATACTCCTACTGCCTTTATATTCTTCTAAGGATCTATCATGTCTATACCTTATATATGCTTCCTTCTTTTTCTTAACCAAACCCTCAATTTCTTTAGTCATCCAGCATTCCCTATACCTACCAGCCTTTCCTTTCACCCTGACAGAAAAAGATTGAATTGTGGACTGGTTCCAGAGGACAGTTAATGGAACTGAGGTAAACAATGCTTTTGGTGGTATTAAAATATAAACTTCCCTTTGAAAGGCTTACTACAATTTATGCAAAAAAACAAATTACAGTTGCAAGGTGTAACTGGCCATGGTGGAATTTGAACCTGGGTCCTTAGAACATTACTTGGGTCTTTGGATTAACAGTTCAGTGATAATACCATGAGACTATCACCTCCCCATATAGCAATGAAATGTGATTCCAGCTCCCTATTTGCTCCTCCTGACCATATCTTGGACCCCTGGCACCAATGATCAGGGCACAATCCTGTACAAACCTCATATCTAAAGATGCTGGCATGAAACTAGTGACCATTCACTACTAAGAGGGACCTTGTCGTTTGTGAGGACAGCATGAAACAGGCTGATACATTCAAATGTGTTGATGTTAAGAAGGAGGATGTGCTGGGAATTTTGAAAAACATAAGGATGGATAAGGCCCTTGGGCCAGACAAGTGTTACCCAAGGTTACTATGGGAAGCAAGGGAAGAGATTGCTGCACCTTTGGTGATGACTTTGCATCATCACTGTCCACTAGAGTAGTACCAGATGATTGGAGGGTGGCAAATGTTATTCCCTTGTTCAAGAAAGGGAATATGATAACCCTGGGAATTACAGACCAGTCAGTATGACATCAGACTGATTGGTCTGTAATTCCCAGGGTTATCCTATCTCGTGGTAATATCACTGATCTGTTAATCCAGAGACTTAAGTAATGTTTTGGGGAGCCAGATTCGAATTCCACCATGGCCAATGGTAGAATTTTAATTCAGCAAAAATCCAGGAATAAGAGTCTAATGATGACCATGAAACCCTTGTCAATTGTTGGAAAAATGCATCTGGTTCACTCGAGTCCTTTAAGAAGGAAACTACCATTTTTATCTGGGCTGGCCTACATGTGACTCCAGATTCACAGCAATGTGGTTGACTCTTAACTGCCATCTGGGTAATTAAGGATGGGCAATAAATGCTGGCCCAGCCAGCGACACCTTTGTCTCATGAACAAATACAAAAAATATCATCCATGTCAAGAATTCTTGCCATCCAGTGTCCATTTGGCAGGTGGTAGGATAGGAGTCTGCATATTAGTGGCACAAGATCTGCAGTTAGCTCAACTGAGAAGAAGCAATAATTCCCATTACTAGGCATTTTGCTTCTGCCTAGCAAGAATCTTGTGTTATGGATAGTCCAGACTACTCAAAACATTCTTAAGCAGGCAACCCAGACAATAACTTTGCAATTTGTTTCGGTAAGTGTTCAGTGAAAATTATCTGGAGTAAGTTAGCTAGGTTGTCTACTAGGTTTTAATGCAGACAAAAATATATTCACAAAATTACACAATGAAAGACAAAGAACAGAATAAAAACTCCTATGGAACTCTGTCTATCCAAACTAGATTTGTGAAGGCTTTTACCTCAGGTTGAGGTTTAGGGTGTAGGTTTGCTCGCTGAGCTGTAGGTTTGATATCCAGACGTTTCATTACCTGGCTAGGTAACATCATCAGTGGTGACCTCCAAGTGAAGCGAAGCTGTTGTCTCCTGCTTTCTATTTATATCTTTCTCCTGGATGGGGTTCCTGGGGTTTGTGGTGATGTCACTTCCTGATATCAGAATACTACTCCAACGAGCCACCACACACTGCAGCACAGACAAACTTTGGAAAACACGTATTCCAGAAGAACTCATACTCAAAAAATACAGCCCGCAGATTCCTCAAGAACAAACCACGACAAGCAGACCAAACACAGCCAGAAACCCTAACCACCTTACCATACATCAAGGAAGTTTCAGAAATGACAGCCAGACTACTAAGACCCCTCGGAATCCTAGTAGCACACAAACCCACCAACACTCTCAAACAAAAACTAACAAACTTAAAAGACCCAGTTCAACCCATGGAGAAAACCAACATCATCTACAAAGTCCCATGCAAGGACTGCCACAAACACTACGTAGGATAAACAGGAAGAAAGTTGGCCACCAGGATACACAAACACCAGCTAGCCACAAAAAGACACAACTCTCTCTCCCTCGTAGCCCTGCACACGGATGAAAAAACAACCACCAATTTGACTGGGACAACACATCTATCCTGGGACAGGCTCAGCAAAGACATGCCAGAGAATTCCTAGAGGCCTGGCATTCCGACCACAACGCCATAAACAAACACAAAGATCTAGATACCATCTATCAACCCCTCAGAAAACAAACAGGAAATGACATCACTACAAACCCCAGGAACCCCATCCAGGAGAAAGATATAGATAGAAAGCAGGAGACAACAGCTTCGCTTCACTTGGAGGTCGCCACTGATGATGGTACCTAGCCAGGTAATGAAACGTCTGGATATCAAACCTACAGCTCAGCGAGCAAAACTACATCCAAACTAGACTTAATTATGCTGTGCTGAATATACATAACAGTCCCAATAAGCAAACCCATTCAAAAAAAAAGTGAAAATGGAATAAATGCTTGCAGGTTGAAATTAGAAAGGCAGAAGGAGAGAGAGTTTAGCAAATTGTTTCCACACAGCTCACTGTTGAACTCCTAACTAGTTCTGGACTGAACTGCTTAGTTAAAGAGCTGACCATTCCCCTTTCATTATACGTCACTTCTAAAACATGACCACCTTAGCCTGAAGTCTTATCTGTTTACATATAAACAAAAGGCCTTTCAACAGTCTTTTACATCTCTGTACCAAACTAGTCACCTCGGAGTGAGGAGAGTTTTATGACCCCTTTGAAAAAAGGAACAGCTTTAGGAAAAAAGGGACCAGCTTTGTGACACTTGTCTTGATGTCTATAATTTCCTGAATTATTTCTGTCACCGTTCTTAAACAACGTTGGCTACTCTCCAGTCTTCTGGGACTTTACCTATTGCTTAAGAGGATGCAATGGTCTCAGCAAAAGTCCTGGTAGTCTCCTCCCTTGCCTCCTTTAGTATCCTGGGATAGATCCCGTAACGCCCTGGGGACTTGTCTACCTTAATACCTTCCAAGACACCCAACACCCCCTCCTTATTAATATTGACATGGTCTAGAATGTCAACATCCCCTCCAGCCCCAAATCTTATCATCATCTCAGTCTTCCTCCTTGGTGAATTGTGATGCAAAATCCTCATTCAGGACCTCAACCACTTCCTCTGGCTCCATGTATAAATTCTCTCTTTTGTCCTTGCGTGGATCTACCCTTTCCCTAGCTACCCCCATGCTCCTAATATACATATAAAATGGGTTGGGATTCTCCTTAAGCCTACTTGCCAAGGACCCCATGTCTCTTCTTGGCCCTCTTAATTCCTTGCTCATGTTATTTCCTCCTTCCTTTATACATACCTCAAGGGCTTTGTCTGATTTCAGTTTCCTAAATCTTGCATGTGCTTCCTTTCTCTTTTTGGATAAACTTTCAATATCTCATCATCCAGTTACTTGAATGTTGCCTTCCTTATTTTTCAGCCTCTCAGGAACATGCTGGTCCTGAATGCAGGTCAACTAGTCTTGAAAAGACTCCCACATACCCTCAAAAAGCCAACCCCTCCACCCCCAACTAATTTCTACAGGTCCTGTCTAATAGGTGGTAATTAGCCTTCCTCCAATTTTGCATTTTCACCCAAAGACCAGTCTTATTCTTAACTATAACTATCTTAAAACTTAAAACTTAAGGAATTATGATGACTGTTCCCAAAATGCTCCTCCAGTGAAGCTTTGATCACCTGTTTAGGCTCATTCACCAATACAAGGTCTAGTTGGATTATTTACATATTGTTTCAAGAAACTCTTGGAGTATTGCATGCAATTCTGGTCTCCTTCCTATTGGAAAGATGTTGTGAAACTTGAAAGGGTTCAGAAAAGATATACAAGGATGTTGCCAGGGTTGGAGGATCTGAGCTACAGGGAGAGGCTGAACAGGCTGGGGCTGCTTTCCCTGGAGCGTCGGAGGCTGAGGGGTGACCTTATAGAGGTTTACAAAATTATGAGGGGCATGGATAGGGTAAATAGGCAAAGTCTTTTCCATGGAGTCGGGGAGTCCAGAACTAGAGGGCATAGGTTTAGGGTGAGAGGGGAAAGCTATAAAAGAGACCCTAAGGGGCAACTTTTTCACGCAGAGGGTGGTACGTGTATGGAATGAGTTGCCAGAGGAAGTGGTGGAACATTTAATTGCAACATTTAAGAGGCAGTTGGATGGGTATATGAATAGGAACGGTTTGGAGGGATATGGGCCGGGTGCTGGCAGGTGGGACTAGATTGGGTTGGGATATCTGGTTGGCATGGATGGGTTGGACCAAAGGGTCTGTTTCCATGCTGTACATCTCTATGACTCTCTATGATATGGTAGATATAGAATGTGGGGAAAAAGATGGTGACATCTAGGAAAATGTTCACAATACAGAGGAGAAGGTGTTGGATGTCTTAAAACGCATAAAGGTGAATAAATTCCGAAAGGTTTGTTTCCATGCTGTACATCTCAATGACTCTATGACTCTAAACCTTCTTGGATGCACCAACAAATTCTGCCCCATCCAAATCCCTGGCAGTATTGGAATCCCAGTCAATATGGGGGAAGTTAAATTCACCCACTGCAATAACCCTGTCGTTTTTCCATATTTCCATGATCTCCTCTATCTCCCGATGGCTATTGGGAGGCCTATAATATAACCCTATCATCATGATTGCATCTTTCTTAATCCTAAATTCTAGCCACATGGCCTTGTTGGATGAGCTCACCAAGATGTCCTCTCTTCGTGCAGCTCTGACATTCTCCTTAATCAGTAACATAACTCCCCCACCCCTTTTACATCCCTCTCTATCATGCCTGAAACATCGAAATGTTGTAATACTGAGCTGCCAGCCCTATCTGTCTCTCAACTAAGTTTCTGTAATGGCTACATCATAGTTCCATTTACTAATCCAGGCTCTAAGCTCATCTGCTTTACTCCTTGCATTAAAATAAATGCACTTCAGCCCCACCCTGTTTATTAACCTGGCCCTGCCTGTCTTTCTTATTAGACTTTTTTGACTGAACCCTTACTTCCTTCTCAAGACTTCAATATATGCATTGAGGAGATTGAGCTTATTTGGTAACTGTGGCCAAGACTTGTTAGGCTAAACAAATGAAATGAAATTTGAAACACACAAAAAAACTTGCTGGTGAAACTCAGCAGATACAGTTGCATCTATGAAGAAAAACAGAGTTAATGTTTTGAGTCCAGTGACCCTTCTTCAGAACAGATATGATCTTCCTCTGCTGTCACAATCTCAAATACTATGATTCATAATCATTAATTATTATTTATGGTGCAGTCATTCATTGCATTTAATCCTACTATAAGTTAAAGCTATTATATTGTTGAACATATCCTGCATAAACCATTTTCAACAGAGGAACTTTCTTAGAAAGGCCAAAAAATGGAGTAAATTGAAATTAAGCAAAATTGCAACCTTAACATACTGTCCTCAATATGGAGGTGCCAGTGTTTGCCTGGGGTGGACAAAGTCAAAAACTTTCCAGATGAAGGCCTTTTGCCTGAAACATTGATTTTCCTGCTCCTCAGCTGCTGCCTGACCTGCTGTGCTTTCCCAGAACCACACTCTCCAGCATCTGCAGTCCTCACTTTTGCAAAGTCAGAAACCACACAGCACCAGATTGTAGTCCAACAGGTTTATTTGAAATGACAAGCTTTCAGAGTGTAGCCCCTTCGTAAGGTGAGGTGAGAGGGAAGCACACAGACCACAGACTTTATGGGCAGAGAGATCAAAGGACCATACAAATGGTGTGAGGGGAGCGTCAAATAATAAGGCTCTGCAGGTGACCGAGAGTGTTAGACGGTGGGAGGAAAGTGTCAACAGCTGAATCACAACTGAAGGGATGACCTATAATCTGATTAAATGAGGCAGAGAGGTAGCTACACAAAAATAAAAATAAGGTGATACTAAAGCCAAACCAAATGGCTGGAAGAACATGGAAAAAAAAACAGAAGCTGCTGGAAAAGCCCAGCAGGTCTGGCAGCATCTTTGAAGAAAAGCCAGAGAAAGGGTCACTGGACCTGAATCATTAACTCGAATTTTTCTTCACAGAAGCTGCCAGAGTCACTGAGCCCTCACTGCAACCCCTGCCCTTGCTCCTGATTTACAACATCCGCAGTTCTTTTGGTTTATATTTGGCTGGAATAACATGGTAGGTATAAGGGTCACATGTCGAGGGTCTAACCAAAGTAATAAATAAACTAAAACTGGACAAACTAATTAAGGTAGGGAGACCATAAGTTATCATGGTTAAGTTATAGTGTCAAAACAGCTCAGTAAGGAACATTTTACAAATACAGAAGTGTGGTGAGGTCACATGTAGCGCGACACAAACCCAAGATCATGGTTGAGGCTGTTGTCAGGGTTTGGAACTTTGCTATCGCTTTCTGCTTGGCAATTCTACATTGTTGAAAATGTGTTGCTGGAAAAGTGCAGCAGGTCAGGCAGCATCCAAGGAACAGGAGAATTGACGTTTTGGACATGAGCCCTTCTTCAGGAAAAGGGCTCATGCCCGAAACCTCGATTCTCCTGTTCCTTGGATGCTGCCTGACCTGCTGCACTTTTCCAGAAACATATTTTCGGCTCTGATCTCCAGCATCTGCAGTCCTCACTTTCTCCTAGAAAATTCTGCATTGTTGTATATCTTGAAGGCTGCCTTGGAGGAGGCTTACTCAAAGATCAGAGGCCCTTGACCTCTGAAGTGTTTCCCAACTGGGAGGGAACATTCCTGTCTGGCGCTTTTTGTTCAGCATCGATTCACCTGTTGCAATTGCATCTGCATTGTCTCACCAAATTTGCCATGCCTTGGGGCATCCTTGCCTGCAGCAATGAGATAGACAAGGTTGGTAGAGTCACATGAATATCTGCTGTATATGTCGTGAGTGGCATTCCCAAGTGTGATGGTAAGTATCCATGTCAATGATCGAACATGATTTGCAGAGGTTCTCATGGCAGGGTGGTGTGGCATTGTGATTAATGTTGTCCTGAATGCTGGGTAGTTTGCTGCAAACGAAAGTCTGTTTAAGGTGAGGCGGTTGTTTGAAGATGACAAGTAGGGATGATCTTGGTGAGATGCTTGTCACCATTGATGACACGTTGAAGGCTGCAAACATGGCATACTTTCTCCCCTCTGGGGAAGGACTGGATGACGAAGGGCACTCAGGTTGTATCCTGGGTTTGTCTTCTGGAGGAGGTCATTGCAGTTTGTCACTATGGCACGTTGGAACTGGCAATGAATTGAGCACCATATCCAGTTCTTATGAGGACATCCTTCAAAATCTTTAGGTGTCAGTAGTGTTCCTCCTCATCTGAGCAGACCCTGTAGGGAATAGCTTCTAACACCCTTGGTCACCTGCCCAGAGCCTTATTATTTGACGCTCCACTCACACCATTTGCATGATCTTTTGATGTCTCTGCCCATAAAGTCTGTGTTCTGAGGGCTTCCCTCTCACCTCATCTGACAAAGGCCTACACTCTGAAAACTGGTCATTTCAAATAAACCTGTTGGACTATAACCTGCAGTTGTGTGATTTCAGATACTGTCCACTAGAGGGTAGGTTTGACCATATTATGAACCAGGAACAAATTTTAACATCAGGTTTCAATCACTCAGCGTTATTCTGAAGGCCTGATAGCAGTTGGAACAGCAGAATCCACAGGAATTGCCTAGAAAATTGAAGATTCTGATGAGCAATTCCTCTGCATCTGAAACCATCTGAAAAAAAATCTATTACCGTTGGAGAATTCAATGTGTTCCACTTCTTGTAAGCCAATAGTTTCCAGATAAAGGTAGACAACCAAAGACCTACACTAACTCCTGGATAACTCTTAAGCTGACCCCGAGTTACCTTTCACTCCCCAATGATCCCTCAAAGCCTTGGATCCCTGACACCTGAAGGGTCATATCTTTTTGTTTTTGTGTTTTAAAAACTGAGGACTGAAATGAGAAAGAACTGTTTAGAAAAAAAAACCTGTGCTGGGAGAACTGGCCACGCCCCTGTCATTGTTCAAGGTGACTATTTCCAGATAAATTGGCACCTCTGCCTTTACAACTCGTCTTGAAAAAACCCAAGGCCAGCATCGAGACCGAGTTGATTGACCTATAGTTTAGTTACCAGTTATCAATGACAGATACCATTTTGTCTGAAGGTTACCTCAGATTACAACAGGATCTTGATCAGATTGGCCAATGGGCTGAGAAATGGCAGATGGAGTTTAATTTAGATAAATGCAAGGTGCTGCATTTTGGGAAAGCAAATGTTAGCAGGACTTATACACTTAATGGTAAGGTCCTAGGGAGTGTTGCTGAACAAAGAGACCTTGGAGTGCAGGTTCATAGCTCCTTGAAAGTGGAATCGCAGGTAGATAGGATAGTGAAGAAGGTGTTTGGTATGCTTTCCTTTATTGGTCAGAGTATTGAGTATAGGAGTTGGGAGGTCATGTTGCAGCTGTACAGGACATTGGTTAGGCCACTGTTGGAATATTGCATGCAATTCTGGTCTCCTTTCTATTGGAAAGATGTTGTGAAACTTGAAAGGGTTCAGAAAAGATTTACAAGGATGTTGCCAGAGTTGGAGGATTTGAGCTATAGGGAGAGGTTGAACAGGCTGCGGCTGTTTTCCCTGGAGGGCTGAGGGGTGACCTTATAGAGGTTTACAAAATTATGAGGGGCATGGATAGGGTAAATAGACAAAATCTTTTACCTGGGGTGGGGGAGTCCAGAACTAGAGGGCATAGGTTTAGGGTGAAGGGGGAAAGATATAAAAAAGACCTAAGGGGCAACTTTTTCATGCAGAGGGTGGTGCATCTATGGAATGAGCTGCCAGAGGAAGTGGTGGAGGCTGGTACAATTGCAACATTAACAAGTCATTTGGATGGGTATATGAATAGGAAGAATTTGGAGGGATATGAGCTGAGTGCTGGCAGGTGGGACAAGGTTATGTTGGGATATCTGGTTGGCACGGACAAGTTGGACCGAAGTGTCTGTTTCCATGCTGTACATCTCTATGACTCTGACTGTGAAATTGGTTCTCAAGTAACTGAACAGCTTAGAACTGGGAACAGGTTACAGTGAGGGAAAGTGTTCAGTTCTTCTCCTACTCAGCAGTAGTCTCTCTGTTCTCTGCAGTTAAAACTAATTGCAAATCTGAAGAAAACCAGTTTATCTTTTGGCAGTTGTTGTAAGATGTGACTTTTAACTGATATGTCAGACCCTTTTTACAGGTGAATTGATCACCATGTGTCTCTTACTAAGTGGAACAACTGGAGAAGGACAATTGAAACAATGTGCTAGCCAGCAGAAAAGTCATCTCAACAAAACAACCCTGCCCATCTCACCTTACCCTTCCATTTTCCTACATTCATGTCCTGAATTATTACTTCCACCAGCATTACCAGCCCCACAAGCTCCAACACCCCCAACAGCATTACCCCCCACACCAGCTCCAACAACCCCAACAGCATTACCAGCCCCAGCAGCTCCAACAACTACACCAGCATTACTAACCCTACTAGCTCCAACACCCCCAACAGCATTACCACCCCCACCAGCTCCAACACCCCCAACAGCATTACCACCCCCAGCAGCTCCAACAACTACACCAGCATTACTAACCCTACTAGCTCCAACACCCCCAACAGCATTACCACCCCCACCAGCTCCAACACCCCCAACAGCATTACCACCCCCAGCAGCTCCAACAACTACACCAACATTACTAACCCTACTAGCTCCAACACCCCCAACAGCATTACCATCCCCACCAGCTCCAACACCCCCAACAGCATTACCACCCCCACCAGCTCCAACACCCCCAACAGCATTACCACCCCCACCAGCTCCAACACCCCCAACAGCATTACCACCCCCACCAGCTCCAACACCCCCAACAGCATTACCACCCCCAGCAGCTCCAACAACTACACCAACATTACCACCCCCACCAGCTCCAACACCCCCAACATCATTACCACCCACCAGCTCCAACACCCCCAACATCATTACCACCCACCAGCTCCAACACCCCCAACAGCATTACCACCCACCAGCTCCAACACCCCCAACATCATTACCACCCACCAGCTCCAACACCCCCAACAACATTACCACCCCCACCAGCTCCAACACCCCCAACATCATTACCACCCACCAGCTCCAACACCCCCAACATCATTACCACCCCCACCAGCTCCAACACCCCCAAAATCATTACCACCCACCAGCTCCAACACCCCCAACATCATTACCACCCACCAGCTCCAACACCCCCAACAACATTACCACCCCCACCAGCTCCAACACCCCCAACATCATTACCACCCACCAGCTCCAACACCCCCAACATCATTACCACCCCCACCAGCTCCAACACCCCCAAAATCATTACCACCCACCAGCTCCAACACCCCCAACAACATTACCACCCACCAGCTCCAACACCCCCAACAACATTACCACCCCCACCAGCTCCAACACCCCCAACATCATTACCACCCCCACCAGCTCCAACACCCCCAAAATCATTACCACCCCAACCACTCATTACTACATTTTCTAGCACCTACCAACATGTCAACTTACCCACCTGACACACTAATCCCTGAACCAGCAAACCACACCAGGTTATAGTCCAACAGGTTTATTTGAAAGTATAAGCTTTCAGAGTGCTGCTCCTTTGTAAGGTAGCTAGTGGGGCAGGATCATAGGACACAAAATTTATAGTAAAAGATCAAAGTGTCATAGAACTGATGCGATGTATTGAAAAATACCTAGATTGCTGTTAAGTCCTTAATCACTTAGAATGGGGATGCAGGTTTTGATTGATTACTATGTAAATCTCAGAACTTCTTTCAAGTCACAGGTTCAAGATAACTTCATGTTTTATTTTAAAATAGTGATATCTCAGCTCAGACAATGCATTAAAGGTGTGAGGTTAGAGTACGTCTGTATCCCAGTCTTGAGTCAGATTGGTTCTATTTCCAAAGTAGGTATTTCTAAAATGTCACATGGACTGACTGCCTGCAGAGTGTGTGCTTTTTGAACAAAATAGAAATGTATCTGCAAATACAAATCTGCAAATGCAAACCCCACGACACTATGCACTCACACACACAAGCACACATACTCACACACACTTACACATGATCATACTCACACAGACCCTCTCTGATACCCGCATTCTCTTTCAGATACACAAACACACCCACACTCACTCACACACCCTCTCAAAGGCATATGCACCGTCACACACGTGCACACACTTTATGAAATCTGTCTCGTGCGCACGCACACACACTCTCTCTCTCTCCCTCTCTTTTACACAAAGACACACACACACACATGTCTATGGGGTGAATTTTCATTTGCAGATTTGTATTTGCAGATACATTTCTATTTTGTTCAAAAAGCACACACTCTGCAGGCAGTCAGTCCATGTGACATTTTATAAATACTTACTTTGGAAATAGAACCACTCTGACTCAAAATTCTATAAATTCCGTGTCCTATAATCCTACTCCACCAGCTACCTGATGAAGGAGCAGCGCTCCAAAACCTTGTACTTCGAAATAAACCTGCTGGACTACAACCTGGTGTTGTGTGATTTTTAACTTGGCCCTGGAAGTCAGAGTAGCAGTGGAAGGATGCTTTTCGGAATGGAGTAACTGATAGTGTTCTGCAGGGATCATGCTTGGACCTTTGTTTGGACTATATTGAAATGATCTGAAGGAAAATGTAGGTGATCCGATTCGTAAGTTTGCAAATTGACACCAAAATTAGCAGAGTGGCAGATCGTGAGGAAGATTGTCAAAGGATACAGCAGAATGTAGGTAGTTTGCAGATCTGGGCAGTGAAATGGCAGATGGAGTTTAATCCGGACAAATGTGAGGTGGTCCACTTTGAAAGATCAAATCCAGGTACAAATTATACAAAACAAAGCAGAACCCTTAGGAGTAATGACATACAGAGGGAGCTGGGGATACAGGTCCACAGATCCCAGAAAGTGGCAACATGGATGGATAAGGTGGTCAACAAAGCATACAGCATACTTGCCTTCATCAGCTAGGGTATTGAATATAAAAGTTGGTAAGTTATGTTACAGCTGTACAAATCTTGAATTAGGCTGCATTTGGAATATTGCTTGCAATTGTGGTCACCACATTACCAGAAGGTCATGGATGTCTTGGAGAAGGTCCAGAGAAGGCATACCAGGATATTGCCTGGTCTGCAGTGTTTTAGTTCTGAGGAGAGGTTGGATAAACTCCAATTGTTTTCACTGGAAAGACAAAGGCAAAGGGGTGCCCTGATAGAGGTCTACAAAATTATGAGAGGTTTAGATAGGGTGGATAGTCAGAGGCTTTTTCCCAGGGTTGAAAGTTCAACTACAAGAGGACACAGGTTCAAGGTGAGAGGGGGAAAATTTAGGGGAGAGGTGCAGGGAAACATTTTCACTCAGAGGGTGGTGGGTGCCTGGAATGGACTACCAGTAGGTGGTGGAAGCAGGCACATTAGCGATTTTAAGGCGTATCTTCATAGATACATGAATGGGAGGCGAACAGATGGATGGAAATCGCATATGGGCAATAAGTAGTGGGTCTAAATAAGGATTAGGAATTGGCGCAAGCTTGATGGCCCAATGGGCCTGTTCTTGTATTGTATTGTGCCTCAGAATATGGCACACTAACTGCTGCAAAACAAGATGTGGTTTGACATCCCCCAATGATCTTCTGTTGATTTCAGCTGCACTTTACATTTCTGAAGGAGCCTAGATTAGAACTTCTGGCTAAAAATTTGAAGGACAGTCCTACTGAAAAGAATTATGAGCTGCCTAGCAATTAGACTGTGATTGCCACTCTTTGGAGTATCCAGGCTAGATTTTGTCTCTTGAAGACTGCATGACATTGGTCCTAAAAGTGGAAGATAAGTCCACGAGTACAAGGAGCACACTGACCCTTATGAGGCAGGTGGGCAGGACGTTCTGCCACCTCAGACCTTTTAGACTCCAATCCACAGAACATTTTTAAAAGACACCCAGACAGCTCTCTACTGCCTGCAACCCATGCCATCATAATCTGTGTTGGTCAACTCATTGACCCTTGGAGCTGACACAGACCGGACATAAAGTGCCTTCACACTTCAGCCATGCTCCTTTGAGAGGTTCACCTGCAGGTCATCTACTAGAGAAGAGATTCTGCGACCTTGGAATGGCAACAGGAGGCTATTTGACTGTGGAAGCCTGCACTGAAGTCACAGCTGTAGGAAGCTCAAGGGATTCTGGCTGCAGTACAACAAAATGATTGGCTGATGTCACGAGGGTAGATGTCATTGTCTGCTCAATGCTAACACACATCCATAAGGATGTGTCACAGTGGATGATTGGCACACACGCACACCCAAGACTAGGAGCTGGTGCCAGATTGGCCTGAGGCCAAGAGCCAGAGTCTGATTGGCCCAAGACCAGGAGCTGGAGCTTGATTGGCCAAAGGCCAGGAGCTGGAGCTTGAATGGCCCAAGGCCAGGAGCTGTGGTGGTTAGTCTTTGGTTGGGTTTGGGAATAGGAGGCTTTCAGGGAGCTCCTGATTTGAGGAAGAACAAATGAGAGTTGCGGCACAGGGAGCAGGCAGTGAAGGCCAGATGGGGCTGGGCATTGGGCCATGACAGTGAAGGGGAAATGATAGTCTGGGTTGGTCACCCTAATCTTTCATTTGTTTCATTTCTAAATCAATATCTCATACAATCTTAGAATCACTACAGTGCGAAAGAGGCCATTCGGCCCATCAAGAATGAGCACAGCACGGAAGAAGACCTTTGCAATCAAATTCTGTTTAGTAACATGAAAATAGTTCTCTCTCACAAAACCCACGCCCTACACCCTACGCACCCACCCCCCACCCCCTGAGTGAATTGCTCCCCCATTACTGATTTTGCATACATTTGCCGCTGATTCCAATCAAACACCTCCACCTCTCAGTTTTTCTGCTGGGAAAGGAGGAGTTATGATAATTAGTCATAGAGTCATAGTCATAAAGATGTACAGCATGGAAACAGACCCTTCGGTCCAACCTGTCCATGCCAACCAGATATCCCAACCCAATCTAGTCCCACCTGCCAGCACCCAGCCCATATCCCTCCAAACCCTTCCTATTCATATAGCCATCCAAATGACTCTTAAATGTTGCAATTGTACCAGCCTCCACCACATCCTCTGGCAGCTCATTCCATACACGTACCACCCTCTGCGTGAAAAAGTTGCCCCTTAGGTCTCTTTTATATCTTTCCCCTCTCACCCTAAACCTATGCCCTCTAGCCTGTTCAGCCTCTCCCTGTAGCCCAGATCCTCCAACCCTGGCAACATCCTTGTAAATCTTTTCTGAACCCTTTCAAGTTTCACAACATCTTTCCGATAAGAAGGAGACTAGAATTGCACGCAATATTCCAACAGTGGCCTAACCAATGTCCTATACAGCTGCAACATGATCTCCCAACTCCTGTACTCAATACTCTGACCAATAAAGGAAAGCATACCAAACACCTTCTTCACTATCCTATCTACCTGCGACTCCACTTTCAAGGAGCTATGAACCTGCACTCCAAGGTCTCTTTGTTCAGAAACACTCCATAGGACCTTACCATTAAGTGTATAAGTCCTGCTAAGATTTGCTTTCCCAAAATGCAGCACCTTGCATTTATCTGAATTAAACTCCATCTGCCACTTCTCAGCCCATTGGCCCATCTGGTCAAGATCCTGTTGTAATCTGAGGTAACCTTCTTCGCTGTCCACTACACCTCCAATTTTGGAGTCATCTGCAAACTTACTAACTGTACCTCTTATGCTCACATCCAAATCATTTATGTCTATAAATGAATCACAGTGCGGTGGTCTGGAGTATGGCATTGTCTCCCTACAAAATAAGGATATACCTGATATGGACACAGGGTGCACTTGAGGTTCACTAGACTGTTTTTGGGGATGGGAGGACTACTATGAGGAGAGATTGATTTGACTGGGCCTGTATCCAGTAGATTTTGAAAGACATGGGGGGATCTGATTGAAACGTTGAAAATTCTAACACAACTGATCAAACTAGATGCGGGAGGATGTTTTCCCAGGTTGGGGAATCAAGAACCAGGGGCCACAGTCTCAGGATATGGCGTAAGCCATTTAGGCTGAGATGAAATATTTCTACACTCAGATCATGGTGAATCTATGAAATTCTCTACCATAGAAGGCTGTGGAGGTCAGGTCATTGAGTATGTTCAAGAAAAATTGATAAATGTTTAGACATTAAAAGCATCCAGTAGTATGGACAGAGAGTGGGAATATGGAAGACCATTCACAATCTTGTACACCCCCCACTCTCTAAATTCCAGTGGAAACAAGCCCAGTCTGTCCAACCTTTCCTCATAAGACAACCCATTCATTCCAGCATTTACATCATTCCATAAATCAGGAGACCAAAACTGCACATGGTATTTGAGATGTGGTCTCACCAATGCACTGTATAACTGAAAATTATATGCTTACTTTTATATTCAATTCCTCTTGTAATAAAGGATGGCATCCCATTACCCTATATGATTAGGTTCTGTACCTGCATCCTAATGCTTGTGACTCGTGCATCCTCACATCTACATCCCTCAACACCTCACAATTCTGTAATAATTTAAGTAATACTCTGCTTTTTTATTCTTCCTGCTTGAGTGACTGCTGCTTGCCACTCATCAGTCAAAGCCTGAATGTTGTCCAGATTTTGCTGCTTATAGACATGAACTGCTTCGGTGTCTGAGAAGCCTCCAACTGTCTTTAAAAATTATTGTGCCCTTTCTCCCAATATGCTTTCCTACTTATGCCTGAATTATCAGAAAAGAATCCATAATCCATTCCATCCCTTCATCCATTAAAGCTCAATACTGAAGAAACATTTTACAATTTGAGCTTCAGAGAGCACCACACTGTTGGAGGGTCAGTGCCGAGGGAGTGTTGTATTGTTGGAGGGTCAGTACTGAGGGAATGCTGCACTGTCAGAGGGTCGGTGCTGAGTGAGTGTTGTATTGTGGAGGTAATATCATTTGATGCATTAAATAAACAAAGGCTTTTGAGGGAGAAGTAAGTCAGGTAAGGCAGCATCTGAGGGGCAGGGAAATCGACGTTTCGGGCAAAAGCCCTTCATTAGGAATGAGGATGAAGGCTAATTCCTGATGAAGGGCTTTTGCCCGAAACGTCAATCCTCCAGCACAACAGATACTGCCTGACCTGCTGTGCTTTTCCAGCACCACACTCTCGACTCTAATCTCCAGCATCTGCGGTCCTCACTTTTGTCTGGGAGAAATAAGTCAGCTGATGATATATTTTGAAGACAGGTAGCTGTTATCTGCAATCAATCTCATTCATGGTATTCTAATCACATGCGTCTCTAAATTAATATTGGTGAAAACGAATTACATAGTGTCTATTGTAGTCTGTGGAATCTTGCTATGCAAAGATTAGTTGCTGTGTTTTGTGTAATACAGAAGTGACTGCACTTCAAAAAGTTGTTTGTTGTTTCTAAAGCGTGTTGGAACATGCTGAGGCTGTGAAATGCATTAAGTATGTGTAAATCTTTCTATATCGAACAGTTTTTGGTTTTTCTGAAACTCAGATTCATTTAATAATCAAAGTTTAATACAGCACAGAATGTGGCTATTCAGCCTATAGTCTTTGTCGTTTAGTTGGTGATTGGTAATTTCTTTTATGCATTGAAGATGTTGGTGAGAAATAATTCCAACTTACTGCAAGTGACTACGACTTTAACTTGTCTCAGACAGATTTCCCTTCATTTCCTAACACTGCACTGTGGCATCCAGTTTATGATTTCCTTTATAAATATGTAAAGCTTTTGTGAAAAATATGAAGCACCTGATCCCAGTCTGAGAATTGGATTATACTCTTTCAGGAAAAATATTGGCTGCTTCAATACTTCATGCTGCCAGCTGTTTTTAATCAGATGTTCACAAATTTAACTCTTACCTCTCCAAGTTAACACTTTTAATTATATTCTGTAACTCTTATTTTAACACAATGGTGTGAATTGCTGGTAAATAAATAGAAGAGTAAGGAATGTGTTTGGGTCTTGAGCTACAGCAGCACTGCACAGGAAAATATTGATGATTGTATGAAAACCAAAGGCCAGGAAGAGGAGTGACTCATTTTATTGTAGTGGGGAAAATTCTGCAGTCCATTATCGAAGATACAATAACAGAATACTTGGAAAACCATGGAGAAAGTGAGGACTGCAGATGCTGGAAATCAGAGTCGAGAGAGTGTTGCTGGAAAAGGTCAGGCAGCATCTGTGGAGCAGGAGAATTGATATTTTGGGCATAAGCCCTTCATAAGGAATGAGGCTTGTGGGCCAAGGGGTTGAGAGATAAATGGGAGGGGGTGGGGCTGGATGGAAAGTAGCTGGGAATGGTAGACGAAGCTGCGGGGAGAAAGTGATAGGTAGGAAGGAAGATGGACAGGTAGGACAGTTCAAGAGGGCGGTGCCGAGTTGAAAGGTTGGGACTGGGATAAGGCAGGGGGGAGGGGAAATGAGGAAACTTGTGAAATCCATATTGAGGCTGTGTTGTTGGAGGTTCCCAAGGCTGAAGATAAGGCGTTCTTCCTACAGGCGTGAGGTCACTGCCTTGGGACCCTCTGACCACATGGGATCAATGTTGATCTCACCAGTTTCCTTATTCCCCCTCCCTCCCTGCCTTATCCCAGTCACAACCTTCCAACTCAGCACCGCCATCTTGAACTGTCCTACCTGTCTATCTTCCTTCCCACCTATCTGCTCCATCCTCCACTCCAACCTATCACCTTTTCCCCCACCTTCATCTTTCTATCACATTCTCAGTTACCTTCCCCCAGCCCCATCTCCCCCCCCTCCCATCTATCTCACAGCCCCCTGGCCCATAAGCCTCATTCCTGATGAAGGGTTTATGCCCAAAATATCGATTCTCCTGCTCCTCAGATGCTGCCTGACCAGCTGTACTTTTCTGGCACCACACTCTTCGATTCGGAAAACTGTGACAAGATCAGACAGAGTCAGTGTGGATTAATGATAGGGAAATCAAGCCTGCAAAATCTACCAGTGGATATGGTTTATTTGGACTTTCAGAAAGCTTTCAACAATATCCCACATAAGAGATAAGTGTGTAAAATTAAACGCATGGGATTAGATTAGATTAGATTACTTACAGTGTGGAAACAGGCCCTTCGGCCCAACAAGTCCACACCGCCCCGCCGAAGCGTAACCCACCCATACCCCTACATCTACATTTACATTTACCCCTTACCTAACACTATGGGCAATTTAGCATGGCCAATTCACCTGGCCTGCACATCTTTGGACTGTGGGAGGAAACCGGAGCACCCGGAGGAAACCCACGCAGACACGGGGAGAACGTGCAAACTCCACACAGTCAGTCGCCTGAGGCGGGTCTCAGGCGCTGTGAGGCAGCAGTGCATGGAAAATTTGTTAGCAGACAGAAAACAAAGCCTATGGATTTTTTTTCCAAATGGCACACAGTGAGTAGGGGTGTACTACAGGGATTGGTGCTTGGTCCCCAGCTATTCACAATATGTATTAATCTTTTAAATGAGGGAACTAAAATGTGATATCCCTCCAAATCTGCAGGCAGTACAAAACTGGGTGGAAGGATGAATTGTTCGGAGAATGTGGAGATGTTTCAGTGTGATTTGGACAAGCCGAGCAGATGCATGACAGAGTCTAGATTTGAGTGAGGCGTGGGAAAAGCACAGCAGGTCAGGCAGCATCCAAGGAGCAGGAAAATCGACGTTTCAGGCAAATTCCTGATAAAGGGCTTTTGCCTGAAACATCAATTTTCCTGCTCCTCGGGTGCTGTCTGACCTGCTGTGTTTTTCCAGCACCACTCTAATCTAAACTCTGGTTTCCAGCATCTTACAATCCTCACTTTTGCCCAGATGCTTGACAGATGCAATGTAATATGGATATATGTGATGTTACCACTTTGGGGGCGAAATCAGGAAAGCAGATTATTATCTCTGTGCCTATAAATAGAGAGGGGAATGTGCAATGAGACCTGGGTATCCCTGTACACCAGTCACTGAAGATAAGCATACAGGAGCAGCACCTGATCAAGGAGGCAAATGATATGTTGGCCTTCAGAGCAAGAGTATTCACATACAGGAGCAGGGATGTCTTGCTACAACCGTACAGGGCCACACCTGGAGTATTGTGTGCAGTTTTGATCTCCTAATCTGAGTATGGATGTTTTTGTTATTGATGGGGTGATGTGAAGGTTTACCAGACTGATTCCTGGGATGGCAGGCTGACATATGAGAAGAGGTTGAATCAATTAGGATTATATTTCACAGAATTATAAAACCCTGACACTGGGGAAGGAGGCTATTCGGCCTATTGAGTCCACACTGACCCTCTGAAGAGCCTCCCACCCAGACCAAAACCCCTAGCATATCCTGTAAACCTGCATTTATCATGGCAAATCCACTTAATCTATATATCCCTGAACACTATGTACAATTTCAGCATGGCCAATCCAGCTAACCTGTACATCTTTGGAATGTGGGAGGAAACCTGAGCACCCAGAGAAAACCTACACAGACACGGGGAGAACGTGCAAGCACGCAGACAGTTGCCTGAGGGTGGAATAGAACCCAGATCCCTGGGGCTGTGAGGCAGCAGTGCTAACCATTGAGCAACTATGCTAAAGTTCAGAAGAATAAGGGGTGGATTTCATATAGACCCATGAAATTCTAACAGGAATTACCAGGATCGATGTAGGAAGGATGTTACTGATGATAGAGGAGTCCAGAAACAGGAGTGCCAGTCTAAGAGTACCAGGTGAACTATTTAGGATTGAGATGAGGAGAAATCTCTTCACCAAGAAAGCGGTGAGCCTGTTGAATTCACTATCTCAAAAAGAAGTTGAGGCCAAAACACTATGATTTCAGGAAGGAGTTGAATATAGCTGGATACGGGGTAAAGCTGTAGCAGGCTATAGACTGATCAGCTATGATGATAATAATAGATGGTGAATCAGGATCAAAGGGTCAAATGACATACTCCTGCTCCTTGTTTCTACATTTCTATAATACAATAGACAATAGACAATAGGAGCAGGAGTAGGCCATTCTGCCCTTCGAGCCTGCACCACCATTCAATATGATCATGGCTGATCATCCTTAATCAGTATCCTGTTCCTGCCTTATCTCCATAACCCTTGATTCCACAATCCTTGAGAACTCTATCCAACTCTTTTTTTAAATGAATTCAGAGACTGGGCCTCCACTGCCCTCTGGGGCAGAGCATTCCACACAGCCACCACTCTCTGGGTGAAGAAGTTTCTCCTCATCTCTGTCCTAAATGGTCTACCCCGTATTTTTAAGCTGTGTCCTCTGGTTCGGCACTCACCCATAAGTGGAAACATGTTTCCTGCCTCCAGAGTGTCCAATCCTTTAATAATCTTATGTCTCAATCAGATCCCCTCTCAGTCTTCTAAACTCAAGGGTATACAAGCCCAGTCGCTCCAGTCTTTCAGCATAATGTAGTCCCGCCATTCCAGGAATTGACCTCGTGAACCTACGCTGCACTCCCTCAATAGCCAGAATGTCTTTCCTCAAATTTGGAGACCTGAACGGCACACAGTACTCGAGGTGTGGTCTCACTAGGGCCCTGTACGTCTGCAGAAGAACCTCTTTGCTTCTATACTCAATCCCTCTTGTTATGAAGGCCAGCATCCTATTAGCCTTCTTCACTACCTGTTGTACCTGCATGCTTACCTTCATTGACTAGTGTACAAGAACACCCAGATCTCTCTATACTGCCCCTTTACCTAAATTGATTCGATTTAGATAGTAATCTGCCTCCCTGTTCTTGCCACCAAAGTGGATAACCATACATTTATCCACATTAAACTGCATCTGCCATGCACCTGACCACTCACCTAACCTCTCCAGGTCACCCTGTAATCTCCTAACATCCTCATCACATTTCACCCTGCCACCCAGCTTAGTATCATCAGCAAATTTGCTAATGTTATTACTAATACCATCTTCTATATCATTAACATATATTGTAAAAAGCTGCAGTCCTAGCACTGATCCCTGAAGTACCCCACTGGTCACTGCCTGCCATTCCAAAATGGAGCCGTTTATCACTACTCTTTGTTTCCTATCAGCCAACCAACTTTCACTCCAAGTTAGTACTTTGCACCCAATACCATGCGCCCTAATTTTGCTCACTAACCTCCTATGTGGGACTTTATCAAAAGCTTTCTGAAAGTCCAGGTACACTACATCTACTGGATCTCCCTCGTCCATGTTCAGAGTTACATCCTCAAAAATTCCAGAAGATCAGTCAAGCATGATTTCCCCTTCATAAATCCATGCTGACTCTGACTTATCCTGTTACTACTATCCAGATGTGTCGTAATTTCATCCTTTATATTAGACTCCAGCATCTTTTCCACCACTGAGGTCAGACTAACTGGTCTATAATTTCCTGTTTTCTCCCTCCCATCTTTCTTAAAAGGTGGTACAACATTAGCCACCCTCCAATCCGCAGGAACTGATCTCAAATCTATCGAACTGTGGAAAATAATCACCAACGCATCCACGATTTCTCGAGCCACCTCCTTCAGTACTGTGGGATGTAGACTATCAGGCCCGGGAACTTATCAACCTTCAGACCTAACAGTCTGTCCAACGCCAATTCCTGGCAAATATAAATTCCCTTCAGTTCAGGTCCTTCAGCCACTGTTACCTCAGGGAGATTGCTTGTGTCTTCCCCAGTGAACACAGATCTGAAATACCAATTCAATTCTTCTGCTATTTCTTTGTTCCCCGTAATATATTCCCCTGTTTCTGTCTTCAAGGGCCCAATTTTAGTCTTAACCATTTTTTTGCCTTTCACATACCTAAAAAAAGCTTTTACTATCCTCCTTTATATTATTGGCCAGTTTACCTTCGTACCTCATTTTTTCTCTGTGTATCTCCTTCTTAGTAATCCTCTGTTGATCTTTAAAAGCTTCTCAGTCCTCCGTTTTCCCAATTGTCTTTGCTATGTTATACTTTTTCTCTTTTAACTTTATATGTTTCTTAACTTCCCTCATCAGCCATGGCCACCCATGCCTCCCCCTAGGATCTTTCTTCCTTTTTGGAATGATCTGATCCTGCATCTTCTGCATTATACACAGAAATATCCACCATTGTTCCTCCACTGTCATCCCTGCTAAGGTACCATTGAACTTTGGCCAGCTCCTCCCTCATAGCTCCATAGCTCCCTTTATTCAACAGAAAAATTGTCACCTCTCTCTCTCAAATTGTAGATTGAAGCTTATTGTATTATGGTCACTACTTCCCAATGGCTCCTTCATTTCGAGGTCCTTGACCAATTCTGGTTCATTGCACAATACCAGATCCAGAATTGCCTTCTCCCTGGTAGGCTCCAGCACCAGCTGTTCTAAGAATCCATCTCTGAGGCACTCCACAGAGATGGATTCTTGAGGTCTTTCTTGAGGTCCAATACCATCCTGATTCTCCCAGTATACCTGCATGTTGAAATCCCCCATAACAACTGTGGTAACATCTTTGCAACAGGCCAATTTCAGCTCCTGATTTAACTTACATCCGACTTCCAGACTACTGTTTGGGGGCCTGTAGATAACTCCCAAGAGGGTCTTTTTACTTTAGAATTTCTCAGCTCTATCCACACTGACTCTACATCCCCTGATTCTAGGTCTCCCCGCGCAAGGGACTGAATATCATCCCTTACCAACATGGCCACCCCACCCCCTGTGCCCATCAGTCTGTCCTTACGATAGCACGTGTAGCCTTGAATATTCATTTCCCAGGCCCTGTCCACTTGAAGCCACGTCTCAGTTATCCCCACAATATCGTATCTGCCAGTTTCCAAAAGAACCTCAAGCTCATCCATCTTATTTCTAATGCTTCGTGCATTCATGTATAGTATTTTTAATTTGTTACTGCCCTCACCCTTCTCATCAACTCCTATTTCACTCAACCTTACAGCATGATCCTTTTCTGAGTATTCTGTATTCTGCCTCATTGATACAGTTATCTTTCTTGACTTCCCTTGTTCTAACTTTCCCTTCAATTTCCTTCTTAAACATCCAGTTTGTCCCCCCCCCCCCCCCCCTCGCTACTTAGTTTAAACGTAGCTGTGTTGCAGTAGCAAACCTGCCTGCCAGAATGCTGGTCCCTAACCTATTAAGGTGCAAACTGTCTCTCTTGTAGAATTTATGCTTACCACAAAACACATCCCAGTGGTCCAAAAATTTAAATCCTTGCTTCCTGCACCAGTTCCCCAGCCACACATTCAAGTCCATTATCTCCCTGTTTCTGGCCTTACCAGCCCAAGGAACTGGAAGCAAACCAGAGATAACTACCCTGGACGTCCTGCTTTTCAACCTTCTTCCTAGTTCTCCAAAGTCCTGCTGTAGTATGTTCCTCCTCTTCTTCCCGACATCATTTGTGCCGACATGTACCACCACCTCTGGCTCTTCACCTTCATCCTTGAGGATTTCCTGCACTCTGTCTGTAATGTCTTTAACCCTGGCACCAGGAAGGCAACACACTATGCTTAAGTCCCGCCTACTGCCACAAAAACCCTGGTCAGTTCCTCTCACTATGGAGTCCCCTATTACCACGGCTCTGTGCAATGGCTGACTCTTCTGCTCTGCCTCCACGCCAACGTTTGATTGACAGACCTGGCCGCCTTGCGGACTGGCAGTGTCATCTGTTTTACTTTTGTATAGAAATAAATACAGGCATCCCATACAATCAGTCTTGAATCTTATTGTGGAAAGCAAAGCTCAGAATATTGCATTGTGTAAATATTTGTGCTCAGAGGCACACTCTTACCCTCTCTATCTGTGAAGAAATTTCACCAGTTGTAGAGGAGATACTGTTTGCTTTGTAGAGTTCATTTCCAAAACAAAATTAAGTCAGAACACAATTTTTGGAGATTTGCTTATTTTGCTGAACTTTCAGGATCCAATCAGGAAAGAGTTGCTGTTCATTAGTTCTGTTATTTCCACCCAAATTGCTATCAGAGACCAATGTCACTTTGACCAAAAAGCACAATATCACTATCAAAACTAAAAGAACTGCAAATGCTGAAAATTGGAAACAAAAACAAAAATTGCTGGGAAAGCTCAGCAGGTCCGGCAGCATTTGTGGAGAGATATCAGAGTTAATGTTTCATGACCCTTCTTCAGAAACTCAGCAAATAGAATACTTGCATGGAATTAAGCTTTTAGTTCACAGGCCTCTTCCTGGGAAGGATAACTTTCCCTCCCTCCTGACAGGGGCAAATTGATTCTCCAGGTCCCCTTCTCAATTCCCTCTCTCACCATTCCCACTTGTCATTGGAGGCCGCTGTTTGATACTTGCTGTCCCAGAAACAACACATACTACACAGTGACCAATTACGAAACAGTTCTATGATTAGGAGCATTTTTTTGCACCTCGATGGTGAGAATGTTTGGGCCCACAATCCTGGCAGCATCACCAAGCGTTGGTATGGATTGGAGTGACATCCAGCATTTATTCAGGAAAACCTTCTCTGCCAGTTATCAGTATTGGAACCTTCCTGGAGATCTAGACTCTGTTGCAAATCACCCATGTTGGGCCTAGGTTGGTCAGATTTCTACAGGCCCCATGATCGGCACATTTGTTGCTTCAGTTTCAATCTTCCGGCAGCTCCTCCCTGTTCATTTTCCAAGTGTCTATCAGGAGTAGAATACACCTCCAGAATTCACAACCCACTGTTTACTCCAGGATTCCCCATTACTATCTCACTCCATGTTAATCAACTCATGACACACTGACGCTTCAGAATCTGCAAAGCCACTGAGAGAACTGCTGCCTCCACATCATCCACCTGACTCCTGGCCTCAAGCAACTCCCCTCCCTTTGTGAACCACTTTCAACAACATCGGTATGGCATCCCATATCCAGCTATTTCATGACTCTGTGTGGTTCAGGATACCACATGTCCTGTATTTTGGTCCACCTTCGATATTCTGATTTTGCTGGTATACTCTTGTATTATAGAGTCATAGAGATATACAGCACAGAAACAGACCCTTTGGTCCAACTCTTCCATGCTGAACATGCGTAAATAAATCTATTCCCATTTGCCAGCATTTGGCCCATATCCCTCTAAACCCTTCCTGTTCAGGTACCCAACCTGATCACTTTTAAATGTTGTAATTGTATCAGCCTCCACCACTTCCTCTCACTTTAAACTTATGTCCTATAATTTTGGACTCCCCAAACCCAGAGAAAAGACCTTGTCTATTTACCCTATCCATGCCCCTCATGATTTTATAAACCTGTATAACGTCACTGCTCAGCCTCCGATGCTCCAGAGAAAATAGCCCCAGTTTATTCAGCCTCTCCCAAAAGCTCAAACTCTCCAACCCTGGCAACATCCTTATAAGTCGTCACTGAACCCTTTCAAGTTTCAGGGAGACCAGAATTGTGAGCAGTACTCCAATAGTGGCCAATCAATGTCCTGTACAGCTGCAATATGACCTTCCAATTCCTATACCGAATGCACTGACCAATAAGTTGAAGGTCAGTGCTGTCCACCTTGCAATTAGTCAATGTTTTTCTTCTCAGGATTTATGTCTGTCTCTTGGACACCATCTCAAATGCCTGGTTTGGCCTTGCATGATGTTTGGCTGTCCATTCAATTACCTGCCCTTCCCCATTCTAAGGTGTGGTGAACTTGAGAAGATGGCCCCCAAGAAGGACTGGGCCCTGTCAAAAGGACAGATCATGTGGACAGAAGAAGAGCCTGTGAATGAGTGTGTGGTGGTGTTATTAACATGGAAAAGCTCCAGAAAAACTTAGATCACTTTTGCTTACTGTCAAGGTGCACAGATGATCATGCAGAATACAGTTGAATTGTTCACATTGTCTGGATGATATAGAGTGGTGTAACGCTTGACCATGCCATAGGTCTTACGAAACCCCTGCACGATCTTACTGTCTCCTGTTCACTGTGAATCCAACATGGAAACACTGAAATGGACAAAACAATCACATACTGACACTTTGGCTAAAGTTCAGGCCGATGTGTCACAGGGTGGGAATGGCCTAAATGAACTTGCTGAAGATGTCTGTGAGTACAACAACATGATCATTACTATATGAGCTTGTTACAAGAGGAGTCATGCACAGTGAAATCTATTGCAAGGACCTCTAGAGCTCTCTTGGTGACCCAGGGATTCAATGCTGAGTTGAAGTCACTCCCTGTTTTCCTCTATGACAGGGAAATTACTGGCCTATCAATAACAGCAGCCATCCTGGACTAGGAATCCTGCTGCCTGGTCCTGATGTCCTGTCTGATCATGAACTGCTGCCAACACTTGACATTTGAAGCTGTCAAGTAGGGTAAGGTATTTGCATTCTGTGTGCACTTCTTGAGGAGAGGCAGGAGGTGTTTGAGGAGGTGTGTGAGTGGGATGTTCCAGTTTCTGTGTGCTCTGCCCACTGCCTGTGCTTGGTTGCCACATGCTGTACTCCATGACATTCACTGTGGGTGGCACCTACACAGATGCTTCCTCTCCAGTTTGTGTATTCTGGGACAAGTCATTCCCATGTGTCAGTGGGATGTTGCATTTGTTGAGACAGACTATCGGGGTGTCCTTGTAGCATTTACTCTGCCCTCTGAGGAGTTTGGAATAGAGTGATTGACTAGGGAGCCTTGTGTTGGACATGAAGCCAGTGTAGCTCACAAATCACAGCTGGTCATGTGTGACTAGTGTCTTGATACAGGGAAGACCTGAGAGAAGATTTTAACATTGGTATTTTGTGAAGATAGCACTGGTGATAATTCTCTTGTGATTTGAGGTGTCTGCTCTGTATATGGTCCATGTTTCTAAAGCATCCAGGAAGATGGGGACCACAGCTAGTCTGGACACCATGAGCTTCGTGCTGGGTTTGAAATCTCAAACTTAGAACACTTCGTTTCTCAGGTTTCTGAAGGCTGTACTGGCACATTGGAGTCGATGCTAGATTTCATCGTCAGTGTCTGTTTGCACCGAGAGGAAGCTTCCAAGGTATGGCATGTGATTCATGTTGTCCAGGGGCTTGCCATGGAATTTGATGGTCATGTTATGCAGCTAGAGTAGGCTAGTAGAGAATCTTTGTTTTCCAGATGATTCGTCTGAGGCCCATTCTCTCATACAGCTCAGTTAATGCACAGACAATGGTTTGTAGCTCAGCCTCTGAGTGTATGCAAGTGCTGACTGCATACTGAAGCTCAATGATAGAAGTTGAGGTGGTCATGGTTCTGACCTAGAGGCACTGAGGGATGAAGAGGTTCCCACTCATCCTGTAGATTAGCTCCACTCTGCCAGGAAGCTTCATGGAGAAAGGGTGGAATGTTGCAGTGAGCAAGATAGAGAAAGTGATCACACAGCCCTACCTGACCCCAGTTTGCACTCGTACTGACTCTCTGGTGGATCTGTCAGTAAGGAATACGGTTTGTATGTCATCATGTAGTAGGTGGAGAATGGTGACAGATTTCTGTGGGCAGTGGAATTTGAGGAGGATATTCCACAATCCCTCATTGTTGACAGAGCTGAAGGCCTTCACTGTGAACTAGCCAATAGAGGATTCCATTCTCCTCCATGGTCATTAACAGTTTCCATGCTGGTTTGGACTCCCCTATCAGCTGGCTCTGGTTTGGTGGATGACCATTTTTCCACTTATGCTGCAGTCTAATGATAGCTGAAGCTGAAACTGTCTTTTGAGCTAGATGGCACAGGTGAAACATGGCGCTACCTGTCTGGATCTGGTTTGAATCTCATTCAGAAGAGCATCAGTGATACTCCACTGCATCTCAATCCCAATCTCACAGGGATTTATGGCCAGAAGCTGTCTTTGGCTTCGGGCATGAGGCATTCCCTGCTGTGGTTAGTCTTCCAAATAAGGGCATCAGCATTTGCATTGCTTTTGTTTGACATGGGGGAGCCATGGATGTAGTAGTAATGTCACTGGATGAGTAATTTAGAACCCCCAGCTATTTCTCCAGGGTCATGGGTTGAATCCAACCACAGTGAAATTTAAACTCCAACAAATCTGGAATTAAAAGTCAGTTTAATGGCAACCATGTAACTATCATCACTTGTCATCAAAGCCAAGTTGGTTTGTGAAAGTTCTTTAGGAAAACAAATCTGCAATACTTGACAGGTCTTCTTCACAAACTGACAATCTGCATGAGTACACTCTCCTTTTCTCGCATTGTGGTGAGGGCAGCTTCCAGAAAATGTGGCATGTGACATCCCAGTGAGGCTTGATGTCAACCAGTTTGAGTCTTCAAGAACAGCAATGGTATGGATAAGTAAAACAACAGTCTGATTCCCAACTACTCAAACAGTTTTAGGGTCCCCAATGGGTCGCTGCATCTTGAGCATGGAACGAGATCAGAGAATCCTGTGCAGCTCGTGTTGTAATACTCATAATATCCCTCTGTTGTAGGAAAGATTTTGGAAAGGATTACAAGAGATAAGATTTATAATTATCTAGCAAGCAACAATTTGATTTCAGATAGTCAACATGGTTTCATCAAGGGCAGGTCGTGTCTCAAAAACCTCATTCAGGTTTTTGAGAAGGTGACCAAGCATGTAGATAGGGGTAGGGCAGTTGACGTGGTATACATGGACTTCAGTAAAGCCTTTGATAAGGTTCTACATGGTAGGCTGTTGGAGAAAATGCAGAGGCATGGAATTGAGGGTGATTGAGCTGTTTGGATTAGGAACTGACTTTTTGAAAGAAGGCAGTGAGTAGTGGTTGATGGAAAATATTCAGCTTATGCCACAAGGATCTGTTTTGGGACCACTGCTGTTTGTCATTTTTATAAATGACTTAGACACAGGCATAGGTGGATGGATCAGTAAACTTGCAGACGACACTAAAGTCGGTGGAGTGGTGGACAGTTTGGAAGAATGTTACAGGTTGGAGGGGGACTTGGATAAACTGCAGAATTAGGCTGAGAGGTGGCAAATGGGAGTTCAATGCAGCTAAATGTGAGGCGATGCACTTTGGGAAGAAAAACAGGAAGGCAGAGTATTGGGTCAGTGGGAAGATTCTTGGTTGTGTGGATGTGCAGAGGGATCTTGGAGTCCATGTACATAGATCCCTGAAAGTTGCCACCCAGGTTGATAGTGCTGTTAAGAAGGTATACGGTGTGTTAGGTTTCATTGGTAGAGGGGTTGAGTTCCGGAGCCACTTTGGGCTAAGCTAGAAGTGGTTGGACACCCCATATAATTTAAATATAACCTGGTGTTACAGTAGCTTAAATAAGTTAAATTGCAGCTATATTTTATCCAGCTACATGGTCTGGAGAAACTTTATTAAAAGTTAAAAACTAGGTTCTGGCAAAGTATTAAGATCAAGAAATCCAGGAATCTCTTTCTGTCATTCTGAAACAAAAATATTCTCTACTAAGTAGAAAGGTAAGTTCAGAGCTGAGAGGAATCTGTAAGGTTGATGAGATGGAGGCTGAGTAAATAAAGGGGTTTTGAAGTGAGTTTTCAGATATATTTGGGAAATTAAAATCCCAGTATCAAAACATCCTGCGGGTTGATGCTGAGCTACTCTCCTTATTCATACTATGGAAATCCCATCACCCACTCTTATATAAAGCTAATTCCAAAACAGAAACAATGCTCCAACAAGGGGTTAACACACTGGTCATCATGCCAACATGATTGTATACTGTTAGAATTTACATGGATTTAATTCTATTAAACAAAGCAGTCAAACATGAGACCCAACCAATGGTTTTGTTGGATGAAAGCAGAGCCAATCGAGCCAAGCAGAACCTATTTACCCAATAGGATGCTAACAGTTGATTTTGGCAATTACCCCTGAATGAAGAATCAAGATTGCTTCCATAACACTATTGTTGCTATTGTTTTTATAGACAGCCTTTTTGGATTGAATCAGTTCAGACATTTTTCAAAGGACCATGGTCGACACATTAGAGAGTCATAGAGGTGTACAGCACAGAAACAGACCCTTTGGTCCAACCTGTCCATGCTGACCAGGTTTCCTAAACTAAACTAGTCCCATTTGCCTACATTTGGTCCATATCCCTCTAAACCTTTCCTATCCATTACCTTTCCAAATATATTTTAAATGTTGTAATTGTACCCACCTCTACCAGTTCCTCTGACAGCTCATTCCATATACGCACCACTGTCCTTCCCTTTCAAATCTTTCCCCTCTCATCTTAAACTTATGCCCCCTAGTTTTGGACTCCCCTAGCCTGGAGGAAAAACTTTGTTGTTCTCCTTAACCATGCCCCTCATGATTTTATAAACCTCTATAAGGTCAGCCCTCAGCCTCTGACACTCCGGGGAAAAATGTCCCAGCCTATCTAATTTCACCTAATAACTCAAACCCTTCAGTCTCAGTGATATCCTTGTAAATGTTTTGTGTCCTTTCCAGACATCTTTAATAACGCCAGGTGCCACGGTGGCTCAGTGGTTAGCACTGCTGCCTCACAGCACCAGGGACCTGAGTTTGATCCCACCCTTGGGTCACTGTCTGTGTGTAATTTGCACATTCTCATAGTTTCGTTTGGCCTGTCGAACCTGCTCCACCATTCATTAAGATCATGGCTGATCTATCCATCGTCTCAGCTCCTCTTACCTACATTATTCCCATAACCCTTCATTCTCCTACCACGTAAAAGCCATGCAAAATCTGTATCTTGGATATGTTTAATGAAGCTGCCTCTACTGCTTCCTCGGGCAGCAAATTCCATAGATTCACTACCCCCTGGGAAAAGCAGTTCCTTCTCATCTCTGTCCTAAACCTACTCCCCTTAATCTTGAGTTTAGATCAGAGTGGTGCTGGAAAAGCACAGCAGGTCAGGCAGCATCCGAGGAGCAGGAAAATCAACATTTCAGGCAAAAGCCCTTCATCAGGAATAGGAACTATTCCCCTTAATCTTGAGGCCATGTCCCCTAGTTTTAGTTGCACCCAACAGCAGTAACAACTTGCCTGCCGCTATCTTACCTATCCCTTTCATAATGCAATATGTTTCTTTAAGAACCCCTCTCATTCTTCTAAATTCTAGCGAGTATAGCCCCAGGCAGCTGAACCTCTCCTCATAGGGTAACCCCCTCATAGGGTAATCCCCTCACAGGGTAACCCCCTCATAGTGTAACCACTCAAAAGGTAACCCCCTCATAGGGTAACCCCTCACAAGGTAACCCCTTCATCTCCGGAATCAACTTGGTGAACCAGCTCCAAAGCCAGTACATCCTTCCTCAAGTAAGGAGGCCAGAACCGTGCACAATACTCCAAGTGCAGCCTCACCAACACCTTGTACAATTGCAGCAGAACTTCCCTGCTCTTCAATTCAATCCCTTTAACAATGAAAGCCAATATTCCATTTGCCTTCCTGATTACCTGTTGCACCTGCAAACCAACTTTTAGCGATTCATGTAAGAGTGCGCCTAAGTCCCTCTGTCCAACATCATGCTGCAATCTTTCACCACTTAAATAATACTCTGACCTACTATTGTCACTCCCAAAATGGATAACCACACACTTACCAACATTGAACTCCATCTGCCACATCCTTACCCACTCGCTGACCTGTCTTAAATCTCTCTGTGGACCCTCCCCATCCTCTGCACAGTTTGCCTTTCCTCTCAATGTAGTGTCATCAGCAAAACCTGGATGTGTTACACTCAGGCTCCTCTTCCAAATCATTTCTCTATATCAGGAACAGTTGTGGGCCCAACACCAACCCCGGCAGCACCCCGCTCATCACTGATCTCCATCCAGAGAAACACTCATTTATCCCAACTCTCTGCTTTCGATTGGTTAACCAGTCCTCCATCAATGCTAGTACATGCCCTGAAACTCTATGCATCCTTATCTTATGGATGAGTCTTTTATGCAGCGCCTGAGTGAACACCTTCTGGAAATCCAAGTATACACCATCCACCTGTTCCCCTCCATCCATCAAACCTGTTGCATCCTCAAACGACTCCAGTAAATTTGTCAAACACAACCTTCCCTTCGTGAATCCATGCTGTGTCTGCCTGATGGAAACCTTTCCGTCCAAATGTCTATTTCTTCTTTAATGCTAGCCTCCAGCATTGTCCCGACTCCAGATGCTAAGCTAACTGGTCTAGAGTTACCTGCCTTTTGCCTCTACCCCTTTTTAAACAGCAACATGACATTCGCTTTCTTCCAGTCGCTGGGACCTGCCCAGAATCCTGTGAGTTTCAGTAAATTACTACTAACGCATCTACTAAAACTTCTGCTGTTTTTTTCAGAATTCTGGGATGCATTCCATCAGGACCAGGAGACCTATCTACCTTTAGACACTCAGGTTTGCTCAACACTATCCCTTTAGTGATATCAATTGAATTGAGATCCTCATCTCCCATTGTATCCTTAGCATCATTCTTTAGCATGTTAGACATATCTTCCACTGTGAAGACTGACACAAGCCTTGGCCCTTTCAGCATTACCCCATACGAATTCCCCTTTCTCACCCTGCAAGGACCTACGTCCACTTTATCCACGCTTTTCCATTTTCTATATTTATAGAAACTTTTCCTACCTGTTTTTATATTCTGTGCTAATTTGCATTCATAATCCATCTTTCCTTTTATTGCTTGCTTCGTGATTCTTTGTTGCTTTTTAAAGTTTTCCCAATCTTCCTGTTTCCCATTACCCTTGGCTACTTTATCAACCTGATCTTTTAATCAGATGCCTTCCTTTATTTCCCTGGTTATCCAAGGCTAGCTCTTCCTCCCCTTGCTATCCTTGTTTTTGACTGGAATGTACTTTCCTTGAGCACTGTGAAAAATCTCTTTGAAAGTCCTCCGCTGTTCCTCAATTGTTCCACCATATAACTTGTGTCCTGAGTCTAATTTAGCCAACTTCTAACTCATCCCATTATAGTCGCCCTTGTTTAAGCAAAATACCGTCATTTTAGATGATATTATTTCACTCTCCATTGTATCCAAAATTTGATCATACTGTGATGAACCTTTCCAAGAGGATCCTTAGTCACAAGATCATTAATTCTACCTGTCTCATTACACAGGACCAGATCTAAAATTGCACGCACTCTTCCAGGTTTGGTAACATGGTCTTCAAGAAAGTTATCATGGATGAGTTCTATGAACTCCTCTTCAAGATTGCCTCTACCAACTTGGTACAGCCAATCAATGTCCCTCCGACTACTGCTGTTCCGTTCTTACATGTGTCAGATATTTCTTGATTGATTACTTATTGCCACTGTAGCATATTATTGGGTGGCCTATAGACTACTCCCACCAGTGACTGCTTTCCCTTACTATTCCTGATCTCCACCCAAGTGAATTCAACATTTTGCTCCTTAGATCTTATATCATCTCTCCTTATCACCCTAATCTCATCCTTAATCAAGAGTGCGACCACACCTCCCTTACCTTCCTGCCTCTCCTTTCTAATTACCTGATACCCTTCGATATTTAATTCCCAGTCATCTCCACCCTGCACCCACGTGTCTGTAATGGCAACTAAATCATACCTCATTGTACTAATTTGTACGACAAGTTCATCAATTTTGTTTTGAATGCTCCAGACATTCAGATAAAGTGCCCTTATACTCATTGTTCCTTCAGAATCTAGAAGTCTCCTTGTCTTTGACATATGATTCTGTCACCCAATTTTACTTATTCCTTTTCTAATTTTTGCTCTGGTCTCTGCACTGCTTCCTTCTGCCTTTCTGCCTGGGCTCTGATCCTCTTGCCATTTTAGCTTGCCCTTCCTCACAGCCTCTCTGCTCGCTGCATCTCACTTAACACCAACTGCTGCATCCTCTGACCTAAGGCTCTGGTTCCCACCCCCCTGCCAACCTAGTTTAAAGCTTCCCCAACAGCTCTAGCAAACCTTCTGTAAGGATATTGGTGCCCATCGAGTTCAGGTGTAACCTGTCCCTTTTGTACAGGTCATACCTTCCCCAGAAGATAACCCAATGATCCACAAATCTGAAACCCAGCCCCCACACCAATTGTTCAGCCATACATTTGTCTGCCATACCTCCCTATTCTCGGCCTCACTAGCATGTGGCACAGACAGCAACCCAAAGATTACTACCCTTGAGGCCCTTCTTGTTAATGTTTTTCCAACTCCCTAAATTCATTTTTCATGACCTCATCCCTTTTCCTAGCTATGTTATTAGTACTGATGTGTACTACGACTTCTGGCTGCTCTCCCTCCCCCTTAAGAATCCTGTAGACTCGATCTGAGACATTCCCGACACTGGCACCCGGGAGGCAGCATACCATCCAGACACCTCATTCGTGACCACTGTCTGTTCCTCTAACCATTGAATCTCCTAACACTATATTCTCCTATTCTCCCCCCTTCCCTTCTGAGCCACAGAGCCAGTCTCCATGCTAGGTACATGGCTGCTGTGGCTTTCCCCTAGTAGGTTGTTCCCACCAACCCCCCCCCCAACAGTATCCAAAATGTTATACTTGTTATTGAGGGGAAGGGCCACAGGGGATCCCTGTACAGACTGACTATTCTCTTTCCATCTTCTGACAGTCTGCGTGGGTTTCCTCTGGGCACTCTGATTTCCTCCCACAGTCTAAAGATGTGTAGGTTAGGTAGACTGGCCATGGGAACTTGTCCATAGTGTCCAGGGATGGTGCATGTTAGATGAGTTAGCCCCTTTGGAAAATCCACACACTCCTCCCTCAGGTGGAACTCCGAAAGCTTGCAAAAACTTGTTGGACCATAACCTGGTGTTGTTTGATTTTTGACCATGTCCACCCCAGTCCACCACCACCATCTCCACATCTTGGGAAATATAGAGATGGGGTGGGTCTGGGTTCTTCATAGAGTTGGTGTGGACACGATGGACCAAATGGCTTGCTTCTAAAACTGTAGGGATTCTATAATTCCTATAGCAGGGTGACTAGAATTATATGCAGTACTCCGAATCTGGCCTTACCAATTCCAACTCTGATACTCCTCAGTCCTCTGACCGATGAAGACCAAACACTTTCTTCACCACCAAGTCTATCTGTGACACTACTTCCAAGGAACTATGTACCTGTAACCCTCGGTGTCTCTGTTCGACAACACTCCTCAGGGTAGGTAATGCTATTAATCATGTAAATCCTGCCCTGGTTTTCTTAACAAAATGCAACACCTCACATTTATCTAAATTAAACTCCGTCTGCCATTCCTTGACCCACTGGTCCAGCAGATCAATGTCCCATTGTATGCTTAGGTAATCTTCTTCACTATCCATTATACCACCAGTTTTGGTGTCATCCACAAACTTACTAACCATGGCTTCTGTAATAGTATCTAAGACATTTATATAAATGATGAACAACAGTGGACCCAGCACCGATCCCTGTGGAACATTGCTCACACAGGCCTCCAGTAAGAACAACAACCTCTACCACAACCTTCTGTCTCCTACCGTGAAGCCAATTTTGTATCCAATTGGCTAGCTCTCTCCAGATCCCATGTGACCTAACTTTACTAATCAGACTACCGTGTAGTATCTTATTGAAGGCCTTGCTAAAGTCCATGACAACAATGTCTACTGCTCTTCCTTCGTCTATCTTCTTGGTCATGATCAAACATTTGATCAAATCTGTGAGACATGCAAAATCCCTGATTATCCCTGATCAGTCCTTGCCTTTCCAAACGTATGTAAATCCTGTCTCTCAGAATCCCCTTCAACAACTTACCCACCACTGACATCAGGCGCACTGGTTTGTAGTTCTCCAGCTTCTTCTTGTAGCCTTTCTTAAATAATTGCACATTAGCCATTTTCTATTCCTCCAACACCTCACCCCTGGCTGTTAGTGATACAAATATCCCTGCTAGGAGCCCTACAGTTTCTTCCCTAGCTTCCCAAAATGCCATGGGATACACTTGTTCAGGTCCTGGGAATGTACCTACCTTTCTACATTTTAAGACCTCCAGAATCTTCTCTTCGAGCAAGTGAATTTTTTTCAAGACATCCTTATTTATTTCCTCAAGTTCCCTAGCTTCCATGACTTTTTCCACGGTAAATACTGATCTGAAACATTTGTTAGGCACACACCTCCTCCATAATAACATTCAACACTGGAGCCACCCAAGGAACTATGTACCTGTAACCCTCGGTGTCTCTGTTCGACAACACTCCTCAGGGTAGGTAATGCTATTAATCATGTAAATCCTGCCCTGGTTTTCTTAACAAAATCCTCAGCCATCCTCAGCTGCCTAAAGTACTTACCATACGCCCCTTTTTTTCAGATTAGATTTGCTACAGTGTGGAAACAGGCCCTTCAGCCCAACCAGTCCACACCGACCCTCCAAAGAGTAACCCACCCAGACCCATTTCCCCCTGACTAATGCACCTAACACGATGGGCAATTTAACATGGCAAATTCACTCTAACCTGCACATCTTTGGATTGTGGGAGGAAACCCATGCAGACATGAGGACAATGTGCAAACTCCACACAGACAGTTGCCTGAGGCTGGAACAAATCTGGGACCCTGGTGCTGTGAGCCAGCAGTGCTACTGTGTTGCCAATACCTTCAACTGTGTTGCCAAATTCCAAATGAACCAGATTCTGGATTAGTGGTGCTGGAAGAGCACAGCAGTTCAGGCAGCATCCAAGGAGCTTCGAAATTGACGTTTCGAGCAAAAGCCCTTCATCAGGAATAGAGGCAGTGAGCCTGAAGCGTGGAGAGATAAGCTAGAGGAGGGTGGGGGTGGGGAGAAAGTAGCATAGAGTATAATAAGTGAGTGGGGGAGGGGAGGAAGGTGATAGGTCAGGGAGGACAGGGTGGAGTGGATAGGTGGAAAAGGAGATAGGCAGGTAGGACAAGTCCAGACAAGTCATGGGGACAGTGCTGAGCTGAAAGTTTGGAACTAGGGTGAGGTGGGGGATGGGGAAATGAGGAAACTGTTGAAGTCCACATTGATGCCCTGGGGTTGAAGTGTTCCGAGGCGGAAGATGAGGCGTTCTTCCTCCAGGCGTCTGGTGATGGGGGAGCGGCGGTGAAGGAGGCCCTGGACCTCCATGTCCTCGGCAGAGTGGGAGGGGGAGTTGAAATGTTGGGCCATGGGGGGGGGTGTGGTTGATTGGTGCAGGTGTCCCGGAGATCCCTAAAGCACTCTGCTAGGAAGCGCCCAGTCTCCCCAATGTAGAGGAGACCGCATCGGGAGCAACGGATACAATAAATGATATTAGTGGATGTGCAGGTAAAACTTTGATGCATGTGGAAGGCTCCTTTAGGGCCTTGGATAGAGGTGAGGGAGGAGGTGTGGGCGCAGGTTTTACAGTTTCTGCGGTAGAAGGGGAAAGTGCCAGGATGGGAGGGTGGGTTGTAGGGTGGCGTGGACCAGGTTTACTGACAACACCACTGTAGAGGGACAGATATCTAACAATGATGAGTCAGAATACAAAAGGGAGATAGAGGGCTTGGTGACATGGTGCAATGAGAACAACCTCTCTTTCTGCATCGGCAAAACTAAAGAACTGATCTTGACTTCAAAAAGAAATGAGGAGAACGTGTCCCCACCTACATCAACGAAACTGAGGTTGAGAGAGTAGAAAGCATCAAGTTCATCAGAGTGATAATAACTGACAATCTGTCCTGGCCTTCCCACGTAGATGCAATGGTCAAGAAGACACAACAACACCTCTTCTTCCTCAGGCGGCTTAGGAAATTCAGCATGTTCATAATGATCCTCACCAACTCCTGCACATGCACCATCGAAAGCACACTGCTCAGGTGCATAATGGCCTAGCATGGCAACTGCTCTGCCCAGGACTGTTAAAAATCTACAGAAGGAGGAGTGCACAGCCCAGACCATCACAGAAGCCAACCTTTCATCCATGGACTCCTTTACACAGTTCACTGCCACGGAAATGCTGCTAACATTATCAACAGCCCATCGCACTCTGGTAATGATCTCCTACAACCCCTTCCGTCAAGCAGAAGATACAGAAGCCTGAACACATGCACCTGCAGGTTCAGGAACTGTTTTTTCCCGGCCATTACTAGACTGATGAGTGGACTCTCGAGCCTCAAATATTGCTGATCTCGCCTAGCACAGGCCTTATTCAATGTAACCTGTATGCCTCTGTCTAAGTCTTTTTACATCCTTGCTTACTACAATCTGCTTGTACTGCTCATAACCAAAGCTGTTCACTGTTTCTCAGTACACGTGGCAATAAATCAATCAACTTTCAACTTTTCAATTTTCATCCATCTCCTGTACCTTCACATGGAGATGGCCTCTTTAACCTTTAAGGGGCCCTATTGTCTCCCTAGAATCTTTTTGGATTCTCCTTAACTTTATCTGCCAAAACTATCTCAGGTTTTCTTTTTGCACTCCTGATTCCCTTTTAAGTATTCTCCTACACTGCCTATACTCCTCAAGGGATTCACGTGATCCCAGCTGTCTATACTTAATACATTCCTCCTCCTTTTCTGGACTCAAGCCTCAATATCTCTAGTCATCCAGTTTTCCCCACTCCTGCCAGCCTTGCCTTTCACACTAACAGGAATATGCTGTCCCTGACCTCTTTTTATCCCACTTTCGAAAACCTCCCACTTGCCAAACATCCCTTTATCTGTGAACAGCAACCCCCCCCCCCAACAATTTTGATAGTTCCTTTCTATTTCCATCAAAACTGGCCTCGCCCCAATTTAGAACTTTAATTTGTGGACCAGGCCTATCCTTTTTCATAACTACTTTAAAACTACTAATTTATGGTCATTGCTCCCAAAATGCTCCCCGTGAACATCTCAATCACTTGCCCTGGCTTATTTCCCAAGAGGAGGTCCAGTGTTGTCCCTTCTCCAGTAGGACCATCTACATATTGATTGAGAGAGTTTTCTTGAAAGCACTTAACAAATTCATCCCAATCCAAGCCTTTAATTCTATGTCCCAGTCTATGTTTGGGAAGTTAAAATCGCCTACTATTGTAATCCTATTATTCTTACAGCTATCTGTGATCTCCCAGTTTCCAGCTGACTATTGGGGGCTGTATAATACATTGCCATCAAAGTGATCAGCCCCTCCTTATTTCTCAGTTCCATCCAGATTGCTTCACTAGATGATCCCCCAGGAAAATCCTCTCTATACTACTGTGATGTTTTCCCTAATTAATAGACCCACTACTCCTCCTCTCTTGTCTCCCCTTCTACCTTTATATAACATCCATACATAGAGCATAGAACAATACAGCACAGAATAGGCCCTTCAGCCCTCAAAGTTGTGCCGACCTGTGAACTATTCTCAGCTCATCCCCCTACACTATCCCACCATTATCCATGTGCTTATCCAAGGATTGTTTAAATCTCCCTAGTGTGGCTGAGTTGACTACATTGGCAGGTAGGGCATTCCACGCCCTTATCACTCTCTGAGTAAAGAACCTGCCTCTGACATCTGTCTGAAATCTATCACCCCTGAATTTGTAGTTATGCCCCCTCGTACAAGCTGACGTCATCATCCTAGGAAAAAGACTCTCCCTGTCTACCCTATCTAATCCTCTGATCATCTTGTATGTCTCTATCAAATCCCCTCTTCGCCTTCTTCTTTCCAATGAGAACAGACCCAAGTCTCTCAGCCTTTCCTCAGAAGACCTTCCCTCCAGACCAGGCAACATCCTGGTAAATCCCCTCTGCACTTTTTCTAATGTTTCCACATCCTTCCCAAAATATAGCAACCAGAACTGTACACAATATTCCAAGTGCGGCTGCACTAGCGGTTTGTATAGTTGCAGCCTGAGATTGCTGCTCCAGAACTCAATCCCTTTACAAATAAAACCTAACACACCGTACACCTTCCTAACAGCACTATCCATCTGGGTGGCAACTTTCAGGGATCTATGTACATGGACACCAAGATCCCTCTGCACATCCATACTACCAAGAATATTTCCATTGACCCAGTACTCTGCCTTCCTGTTATTCTTCCCAAAGTGCATCACCTCACATTTAGCTGCACTGAACTCCCATTTGCCACCTCTTAGCACAATTCTGCAGTTTATCCAAGTCCCCCTCCAACCTGTAACATTCTTCCAAACTGTCCACTACTCCACCGACTTTAGTGTCATCTGCAAAGTTACTAATCCATCCAACTATGCCTGCATCTAAGTCATTTATAAAAATGACAAACAGATACACCACTAGTAACCGGACTCCAGGCTGAATATTTTCAACCACCACTCGCTGCCTTTCAGAAAGCCAGGTTCTAATCCAAACTGCTAAATCACCCTCAATCCCATGCCCCTGCATTTTCTCCAACAGCCTACCATGTGGAACCTTATAAAAGGCTTTACTGAAGTCCATGTATACCATGTCAACTGCCCTACCCTCATCTACATGCTTGATCACCTTCTCAAAAAACTCAGTGAGGTTTGTGAGACACAACCTGCCCTTGAAACCATGTTGACTATCTGAAGTCAAATTGTTGCTTGATAGATGATTATAAATCCTATCTCTTCTAATCCTTTCCAAAGTTTTTCCAAAAACAGATGTAAGGCTCACTGGTCTATAAGTACCAGGGTCATCTCTACTGCCCTTCTTGAAAAAGGGCACATTTGCAATCTTCCAGTCCTCTGGTACTAAACCTGTAGACAATGATGGCTCAAATCTCAAAGCCAAAGGCTCTGCTATCTCCTCCCTACCTTCCCAGAGAATCCTCAGATAAATCCCATCCGATCCAGGGGACGTGTCTACTTTCACTCCTTCTAGAATTGATAACACCTGTTCGTAACTAACCTCGATCCTTCCTAGTCTAATATTTTGTACCTCATTCTTCTCTACAATATTCTCCTTTGCTGAGTGAAAACCAATGAGAAATGTTCATTTAGCACCTCTCCAATCTCCACAGGGTCCACATTCAACTTCCCTCTTCTGTCTTTGACTGGCCCTATTCCTACCCTAATCATCCTTTTATTCCTCACATACCTATAGAAAGCTTTAGGGTTCTCCTTTATTCTATTTGCTAAAGACTGCTCATGTCCTCTCTTTGCTCTTCTTAACTCTCTCTTTAAATCCTTCCGAGCTGATCTGTAACTCTCCATTCCTCATCTGAACCATCTTGCCTCATCAACACATAAGCCTCCTCCTTCTGCTTAACAAGAGATGCAATTTCTGTAGTAAACCACGGTTCCCTTCCCTTATCACTTCCTCCCTGCCTGACAGGGACATACCTATCAAGGACACGCAATATCTGTTCTTTAAACCAGCTCCACATTTCCATTGTCCCCATCCCCTGCATTTTGCTACCCCATTCTATGAATCCTAATTCTCACCTAATCACATTATAATTGCCCTTGCCCATCGATAACTCTTGACCTGTGGCATGTACCTCAACTAAACGTAACTGAATTATGGTCACTGAATTATACCTTCATTTAGCTGCAATGTTTGTAATAATTATAAGATCACAGTGCTCAGATTACCCAACAACACAACTATGTATAACAAAGCATCTCAAGATGTTTCACATAAAGGCGTTCTGATCCAACATTTGCAAATCAAGCCCAACATGATTTGATGCATTATGATCAAACAATAGAAGATGGATGTTGTGGAAGTGAAGGAGATGTTACCTGCCATCGCATACTCAAGAGGAAAACAGAACAACATTTAAAAGTGATTCTCTTTAATAATTTTAAATCAAATCTCTGGGGCCGCAGTGCAGGAAATATTGAGGAGTTTTGCCCCAGTCAGTATTGCATAGGAGTCATTATATGTATATATACACATATACATATCCCATCAGGTGACCTCCCCACCCACAGCAAGCTGCAAAATAGTCCCATTGCAAAACAAATCCTGGACCGTCTGTTACCCTGCTTGTTTCAATCATTTTCAATTCCATTTACTTTTTAAATCTGTGTTCACAACAATTCAGTTCTTCTCTGAAAGTGCCTTGTTTAGTTGGACATTCTCCAACTGGTTGGTCGGCCTGATTGTTATAATCGGCTTGAGATATTATGGACAGCTGTACATTTGCATGTTCAGCACCTGACGTCCGCCCACGCCATGTCTCACCAAGGGTCACTGGCGAGCAATCAGGAACAGGATTCCTGGCAGATGTTGCCCTTTTCTCATCCAAGGGCATTGAGGTTATATAGAATGTGTTAATTTTTGTGTTCAGTGTATTGAACTATCCTGTCAAAGTCCTGTTAATGAACACCAGTTTTCTCAGTCTCACTATCAGCATTGATCTGAATTCAGCTGGCGAATTGAAGCTGTGGACCCCAATACTTCAGAAATGAGGTCTATCATGATTTCTCTCTGGGGGAGGGGGAATGTTGAAGTGCCTTCAATATTTTGCATATAGCTGATGAAGTTTGTGGTTACTTCTGTGAATATCAGAACTATGCTTTATGTTCTACCAAGCTCCCAGTAAGTAGGGAGCTGGAAATTTGTAAAGTAGTGAGAATTCTCCTGCACAATATTTGCATTTTTTCCCTGTAATATCTTTTGCAATTCTCTTTATAATATGTTTGTAAGATTGTTTCTCTCTGATTTTAAATATGGAATGAAGGCAAATCTCAAAACTCTACTGGCTCAAATAACAACATTCTGAGCAGTTTAATCGAAAACAGAGTTTTCTTCAAGTAGGTACAGAAATAATTCAGGATATAAACACTAAATTGCTGCTACTCACGGAAAGCTGAGCAGACAGAATGGAGATAGCGTATGGAGCAGTGCTATTGAATAACAATGCAAATTTACAGAACAGTAATCAGGTCCAATAAATGCTAGCAGCTGAGAACTGAGAGTTGCCTGTGACATGAAGAATGTTCGCAGTTCTCTGAATGAGGGTGTCTGTGGCTAGACTACATTGAAAACAGTCTGAAATCCAGTTTCCAGACAGTTTTAGCTCTCTGGAGTAATTTAGCAGGAATGGTAATTACAAACCCGGTTTTGTTTTGGTCCTGAGTGGCTGTCTATGGACCTCGGCACATGCTGTGTGCCAAAACTGCCTGTCAGCCTGAAACAGCTTTGGAGTGCACAGGGAACAGCCAAGACACTGGCAAAGCTTTTACTTTGCTTTCTCCCATGTCTGTGATATTCAAACACACTCTGAGTTAGAATTGTTTTATATATAATTTCAACAACTAACTTGGAATTGTGATTGCGAGTGTTGAAGATGCAATGAGTTTTTTTGTTGGACTTTGAGGTTGGATTTAGAAATAATAACACAAAGCCTTCCTCAAGATCTGTCTCAATGACATGCCAGCTTTCATCAATTGATTAATAATAGTTACTGACACTGCAGGGCATTGTACTCCACACAGAAAGATCACTTTAGTTAAACAGATTAAACTTTGCAGATTAAACTTTACAGACTAAATTTTACAGATTAAACTTTACAGACATGTATATTAAGCTATTTCATCTTAACAGTTGGAAGTGAATGTTTAATTCCTATGTGCTAGATTATATAACTGACCAGAGCAGCATTTGTACTTTGAATGTTCAGGCTTTAGGTGTCCCTTCTTCCAAACAAAAATTATGTAGTGGGTCCAGTAGCTCCCTGATTCCTTATTGAACAGGGAATGCAGAAACTGGGACAAATGATCTATTGTTGAATGTTTTGTGAAGTGTCAGGAACTGACCTAGTGGCTGAATATTGGCCAGAAAGAAGGTACTTTGTCCTCAGATCTCTCTTCCACTTTTGACCTTTTACATTAAGTGGCAGGAACCATTGGAGTACTCGTGAATGATAGGACACTAAGAAGCTCAGAGGAACTGATGGATCTGGGGTGCTGGTCCACAGATTCCTGAAAGTGGCATGAGGAGTTAAAAGATAATTAAGGAGATATGTGGGACACTTGTCTTTATCAGTCAGACATAGATTATAAGAGCTGAAAGGTTATATTGGAGCTGTAAAGAACTTTGGTTTCTGCAGGTGGAGTACTGTGAGCAGGACTCATCACTACATTACAGGACGGATGTAATTGTGCTGGAGAGGTTGCAGAGGAGATCCACCAGGATGGTTCCTGGGATGGAGCGCTTTGGCTCTGAAGAAAATCATGCTTTTAAGGTGAAAGACACAAGACTTTGAGGGGTTTGAGGAAGAAACCTTTCACTCAGAAGATGGTGGGAATCTGCAATGCAGTGCCTGGAAGGGTAGCCTCACACCCTTTAAAATGCTCATTGATGAGCACTTATGAAATGTCCTAATGTTCAAGGCCAAGTGCTGGAAAGTGGGACTAGCACAGACACAAGGTAGTTTTATTGGTACAGACTTGATGGCTGAAGTGCCTCTTTCATACTCTATGATTCTATGAACTCATGGCTATTTGAAAGTATCAAAGTAAAAGAGGAGGATAGGGGTCAGAGAGGAAAGCAAGACTCCCCCAGTCACTCCATTAGTAGGTATTTTTTCATGGCAGATTTCAGGCTGTAGATAAGGTATAATTAGTAACATATCATTGTCCAGCTTGGCCTTGGCAGTACCAGGTGCCACTGGATATTCTAAGGATGATAGGCTGAGGGGATGGATTCCTGGTGCTGTCTGCCTTGTCCTCCTGTTGTTGTAGACGGCAAATACGAGGGGACACAATTTTAAAGTGAGGGGAGATAGGTATGAGACAGATGTCAGAGGTAGTTTCTTTACTCAGAGAGTAGTAAGGGTATGGATTGTTTTGCCTGCATCTGTACTAGATTTGTCAAGTTTAAGTGCATTTAAGTTGTCATTGGACAGGCAAATGGACGTACATGGAATCGTGTAGGTGGGATGGGCTTCAGCTTAGTATGACAGGACGGCGCAACATCAAAGGCCGAAGGGCCTGTACTGCGCTGTAATGTTCTATGTTCTATGTTCTATGTCCTCCAAAAGCCAATTACAGATGGTCAGTGAATGGGTTTTGGTGTGGTTGGGTGATAGTGATCTAGAGACATAACTGAGTTTGCTTTATTGTTCAAATAGATCATGGCTGATAATTTACCTCAACTTCACTCTCCTCCACTATCTCCTTATCCGTTGCAGATGTTAGTCTTCAGAAACATATTGATTTGTGTCTTGAACATGCTCGGTAATTGAGCTTTCAAAGCCCTCTGGGACCTCCTGAAATTCAATACCATCTGAGTGAAGAAAATCTTCTTTTATCTCAGTCTTCAATGGCCTATGTCCCATGGTTCATGACTCATATCCTACCCTGTCACATACTGTAAGGATTCCACAAGTTTTGATGAGGTCACCTCTCATTCTCCTACATTCTATACATAGAAAACAGACCTAGTCTCCCCTGCCTTCCCTCATAAAACAATCCTTGCACCACAGGGATTCGTCAGATGAAGCTCAATTACATTCCCTCTATGACAAGTGTATTCCTGCTTAGATAAGGAAATCAAAACTGGGACACAATATCCAGGTGTGGCTTCACGAAGTGTACAACTACAGTGAAACATTTTATTCCTGAACTCAAGTACTCTTGTGCTGAAGGCCAATGGTCCATGTGCCTTCCTAATTGTTTGCTGCACCTACATGCTAACAGTTATGACTCATCCACAAGGAGGTAACATTCTCAACTCTATTGGAGTTTTGAAGAATATTGAACGTATAAGATCTTGATACGATGGGTAACTGGAAGAAAATTCCTCATGTGAAGGGGACTACAACTAGGGCACATCATTTAAAAATAAGAGATCTTCCTTGGAAGACAAAGGTAAGGAGAATTTATTTCACTCAGAGGGTCATTAGAGAATTCTCTTCCCCAAAAGGTAGTACAGGCTGATCCTTTCTAATTTAGGCTTGAAAACCTGGACACATTTTTGATAGACAAGGGAGTTGAGGGTTATGGGGAGTGTCAAGCAGGAAAATGGAGTGGTGACCATAACTAAATTGGCGGACAATGCTTGAATGGCCAAATGTTCCCGATCCCTTGTTTTTTGGGATGCCTAGGTTCCTTTAGACACCAACACTTTGCTATCTCTCATCATTTAAGAAATATTCTGTCTTTGTCTTTTTTCTGCCAAAGTAGACACCTTCACACATATTCCATTGGCCATGTTTCTTGCCCAATAACTGAGCTAATCCAAGCCCACTTAAAACCTCCTTGTATCATCCCCAGATACACAATACAACCTAGTTCTGTGTCAATGGAAACATTCAAACTGGTCCCAACATCCAAATCAATTCTAGATTGTGAACAATTCAGCGTGTATCTTCATGCTACTGCACAGATAACGAGCTGCCGTTTGGAGAATGACCTATTTATTGCTGCTCTCAGTTTTCTGTCTCTTACTCAATTCTCAGGTCCACTGGTATATCATCTCCAATTCAGTGTGCTCAAATCATTTATGTGGCATCTTACTAAAGCTGTCTGAAAATTCTGATATGCCTGCCACAGATAAATGGACGCACGTGGGGGTCGTAAACAATGGGTGTGAGGGGAACAGGCTGGGAAAGTTATGAGCAAAGGACATTGCCTGAAGGCCTGGATCTTATAGTTGGGGAGATCGCTCACCACCCCAGCTTTGCCATGCAAGGAAATATGATTAGAAGTCGACTCAGTTCTTGAAAATCCACTCTGCGGCCATACCACACAGTAGGCAGGCTAAAGTGACTAATACTGAGACTTCCATATATCACTTGGAAGAAAATTCTGCCAGCAGCAGCTTGTGGCTAATCCATCATTCCTGGCAGAGCCAGAGCTCTGGAATGGGTTTTGAATGATAATCTGGCTCCCTTGCACTGTCACTCAGTAACATGTCTGCCCCAGTGTTGTGTCACTGTGACACCATTAATTTTCATTAAAGAAACAGCAAAAGAGTTGGGATGTGGAACCTAATGATTATATTTGGAAATAACTTTAAAAAGTGGCTTTATGGTATTTTTCTCTGTTGCTGGGTGAAATCTTCTAGTTTTGATGAGATTATTACGTTGACCATTTGTCCTGTGAACACAGCTGAAGTATAAAGAAAGTATTATGAGCAGTCATGGCAGTTGTGACTTCAGAATGTCTCCTAACCTCAGTAAAGGATTTTGGCTTGAAACAGCAAGCAGCTGATTCGAGTACAGCATTCTCTAATGCTGAGGGGCTGTGTCTACAGTTAATTCTTTAAAACACAGCTTGTGTGTGATGTTGGTAAAGTTGTGCAATTGGAATTTGTTTCCAGATTTAATGGTTAGAAAAAATGTTACACCAACTGGACCCATTTATTTATTTCAGCAGCTGTGTTTGCAAACCTGCGTTCAGAAAGGGGACCTGTTATTCTAAGTCCTGAAATTGTGTGCATGTGATGATCTGAATTTAAGTGAAAATACCACAATTGTGTCAGTATAACAACAAATGCTTGTTTTAATGCAGCAATTTTAACATAAGGGAACATCATAAAAAATGTCATAACACTTTGAACAAAATCATTAAATAGAAACTATGAGTTAAATGAGAATAGCCCTGAATGATAGGGGCTTAATTGAAGACAGTCCTTAGTTGAACAGGGTTGAGTGAGAATGGGGCTTGAGCGATAAGGACTGAGAAGGAAAATACCCTTGGCCGGTTAGCCTAACCCCAATTATTAAGAAAGTGGCAACACGGCACATTGAAAATCACAATATGTTTGGACAGCAGAACAAGAAGCAACTGCTCCTCTTAAAGGCAAATAAATACGATGAAACGTTACATCCACAAAGTGAAATACATCAGAAAACCAATCCAGTTCTTTCTGACATTGAGGGGTCAAAGACAAATTAGATGTGACATTTCAACCATACTGTGGATCTTTGTGCAGCCTTATTCCCTCTCAAGCAGTTTGCAAACATGTTGGGAAATGTTGTCATCTGTCTGCATTGTCTAAACAAAAGTTACACTTCTATAACAAAACAGTGATGTATGCAGTGTGCATGTGTACCAGAGAATTAGTGACACAGAACTGTTTGATAATTGACCTACACTATTGAGAACAGTAATACTTCACTATGGAAACACTGTTAACAAGAAGACAACATGTCTGACATCATTTTAGGGATAAATTATAATATTCCCTTAACATTGACAAAACTGAAGTTGTCCTGTTTGAATCCTGCCTAAACTCTGTAGTCACTGCCTACTTCTCTCCCTTTGTCTGCATGCTAATAATTATGTGTTTGGTTTCCTGTCTATTCCCGAACTGAGCTTCTAACTAGAATATCTTGTTTGTTATCAAAACTGCCTAATTGCAACCATGTAATCTTATCCAATGCTATTCTATCTTTAACCCCACTGCCACTGGAAACTATTATCCAATCTTTGTCATTTCTGGCTAGACTTATTCCATAATCTTCTCACTAATAATCTTTTTTTTAAATTCACTCACAGGATGTTGACATCACTGGCAAAGCTGACATTTATTGTGTATTCATCTTTTTTAAAATTCACTTGTGGAACATAGATGTCACTGGCTGACCAGCACTTATTGCCCACTCCCTCGTTGCCCTTGAGAAGGTGGTGAGATGAGTGATTTGCTAGGCCATTTCAGGGGTTGTGGTCAAGTTGTTGGTGGTTAATTCCAATCTTGACAACTCAGTGGTTATGAGGCAATTTCGGTTTGATCATATTGTCTGAAGTCTAGATAATAAAAGGCTTGAATTATAAAGGCAATCAATTTCCTTCCTTAATGGATATTAATTAAACAGCCTAAACTTAATGATGTTTTGAGTAGTTACAATGTCCCCGTTATTGATTCTAGATTTTGAATTTCAGAATTACCTTATTCACTGAATTTAAATTGGGTATACGATAGAGACTATTTGACCCCAACCGTGAATTCAGGGGTTAATGTTCGATTCAAACCTCCTTCTTCCTTTCCACATTTAACTCTGTAATGTAGTCCTCTATTCCCTTTTCTGAATGAATTTACATTATTCACTACAAGCACTCCCTGATGTTTGGAAAGTTCCACATTATCTATATTCTTTGATAAAGAGGCCCTATTTAAATTCCGTATTGGATATTTTTGGTGGTTATTAAAATAATAGTAGCCTTTACTTAGATTAGACTCCCTACAGTGTGGAAACAGGCCCTGTCATTGTTAAAGTCCTCGATTAGATCACCGCTCAGTAATTTTTTTAAGAGTAGAAAAAGGTCAATCCTTTCATGATATGTTTACCCATACACCTTTGGAGTATCGTCTTTGAAAATCTCTGCAGCCTGTCCTGTGCGTGTTTAGTTCTAATAATATGGTACCCTAATAATATGGCATGCAATCTAACCAACTTTCAGAACAAGTTTAGCATACGTTCCCTACCTTTCAATTCTACCTTTCAGAAAATATAACCAGATGTTTGTTTTCCTTATGTCTATGCTTTCCTGTGGCACAATTTTTCATGGTTAATGTATTTGAGATTCATTTCTTCCTTTATCCTGCCTGGTATTACACTTTCCAACCAATGAATGATCTCCCTATTCATCCTACCAACAGCATCAGCTCTTCTTTTTCTGTGTTGGACTTCATTTGCAAATTGTTTGCCAGTTCTGCATGTTTGTCAATGCCCTCCTGTTACATATTGCAGCCTGAATTTGAGTTATCAATATCTTTAAGGGAGTATGTGTTAAACTGCCATCTTGATGGGATGTGATGCATCAGTCCTATGACATGCATTCAGTTTACAATCACAGCAGTGATGACAAGTGTACTTCAAGCTTATTGTTATATATAGTAATATCTTCAAAGAATAAATCCATGTTATTGCTTGGTAATTGGTACCTTGAAGAAAAGAATGTAAAATGGGGATAGTGTGGTTTTGAAGATTTAATTAGTGTATATGACCAATAACTGGTGTGAAAGATAAACAAGTATTGAGTCTCACTGTGTGCAAGTAACTCTGCAGCTTTGTAGGAATTCTATGCTCTGTATCTTCATTCTGGGATTGCATCTCACTCCAGTCAGCAGTCACTAGGTCCCGGTAAGATTGTTTGAATCTGGGAGATTTTAATCAGTACAGGGCTGCCTGGTACAAAATTTAAGCATTTGCCTCTGAAAAAACAAACTTTAAGCAGAACTCAGACAGGACAGAATCTATAATTGCTGCTTCCTGTCTGTTAGGCGTCTGAAGGGAGGTAAATACCGCAGACGAGCTGGGAGGTATTGTCCACTAATAACAGCCAGCGGAAGCTCTGGTTTATTTAATTTTTAAAGCCCTGCAATTCATATTCTCACCAAAATTACTGTTTTTCAGCAGACCTTCTGTAAGCCTGGAAGAGAAGAACAGCTCAACAGCATCACCATTGTGAGTCAAAACATAATACCTGTCATAAATTATAAGGGGCATGGACAAGGTAAATAGACAAGGTCTTTTCCCTTGGTTGGGGGAGACCAGAACTTGAGGGCATAGGCTTAGGGTGAGAAAGGAAGGATTTAAAAGGGATCTAAGTGGCACATTTTTCATGCAGAGGAAGGTGTGCATATAGAATGAGCTGACAGAGGAAGTGGTGGAGGCTGGTACAATTACATTTAAAAGGCATTTGGATGGGTATATGAATAGGAAGGGTTTGGAGGGATATGGGCCAAGTGTTGGCAAATGGGACTAGAATAGCTGGTCGGCATGGACGAGTTGGACTGAAGGGTCTGTTTCCGTGCTGTACATCTCTATGACTCTATGACTCAATGAAAAGGCAATGGTCATCTATTAGCTGTATTACTGTTAGAAGTGCTGTCAATAATTCAAAGAGAATGAAAGAAAATCTATTCTCTTTATCTGATCTTGCCGACATATGACTCCAGACCTACAACAACATGTTTGACTTTTAACTGCCTTCTCAAATGGCCTCATAGCCATTCAGTTGTATCAAAAGTGCTACAAAGTATAAATAAAGGAATTATCATAGACATAGAACGTTACAGCGTAGTACAGGCCCTTTGGCCCTCGATGTTGCGCCGACCTGTGAAACCAATCTGAAGCCTATCTATCCTACACTATTCCATTTCCATCCATATCCAGTGACCATTTAAATGCCCTTACAGTTGGTGAGTCTACTACTGTTGCAGGCAGTGCGTTCCATGCCCCTATTATTCTCTGAGTAAAGAAACTGCCTCTGACCTCTGTCCTATATCTATCACCCCTCAATTTAAAGTTATGCCCCCTCGAGCTAGCCATCACAATCCGAGGAAAAACGTCATCACTATCCGACCTATCTAACCCTCTGATAACGTTATATGTCTCAATTAAGTGACCTCTCAATCTTCTTCTCTCTAACGAAAACAGCCTCAAGTCCCTGAGCCATTTTTCATAAGACCTTCCCTCCATATAAGGCAACATCCGAGTAAATTTCCTCTTCCAAACACTTTGCAAAGCTTCCACATCCTTCCTATAATGCGGTGACCAGAACTATACTCAATACTCCAAGTGCGGCTGCGCCAGAGTTTTGTACAGCTGCAGCATGTCCTCATGGTTCCGACACTCAATCCCTCTATTAATAAAAGCTAACATACCGTATGCCTTCTTAACAACCCTATCAAACTGGGTGGCAACTTTCAAGGATCTATGTACATGGACACAGAAATCTTTCTGCTCATCGACACTATCAAGAATTAGCCCTGTACTCTGCATTCCTGTTGTTCCTTCCAAAATGAATCACCTTGCACTTTTCTGCATTAAACTCCATTTACCACCTCTCAGCCCAGCTCTGCAGCTTATCCATGTCCCTCTGTAACCTATAACATCCTTTTGCACTATCCACAACTCCACCGACCTTATAGTGTCACCTGCAAATTTACTAACCCATTCAGGGCTCTACGCCCTCATCCAGGTCATTTATAACAATAACAAACAGCAGTGGCCCCCAAAACAGATCTTTGTGGTACACCACTAGTAACTGAACTCCAGGGTGAACATTTCCCACCAACCACCACCCTCTGTCTTCTTTCAGCTCACCAATTACTGATCCAAACTGCTAAATTATCCTCAATCTCATGCCTCTGTAATTTCTGCAAATGCCTACCATGGGGAACCTTATCAAATGCCTTAAGCAAATCTATATACACCACATCAACTGCTTTACCCTCATCCACCTGTTTGGTTACCTTCTCAAAGAACTCAATAAGATTTGTGAGGCATGACCTATCCTTCACAAAACCATGTTGATTATCCCTAATCAACTTATTTCTTTTTAGGTGATTATAAATCCTATCTCTTATAGCCTTTTCCAACACTTTACCCACTATCGAAGTAAGGCTTCCTGGCCTATAATTTCCAGGGTTGTCTCTACTCCCCTTCTTGAATAAGGGAACAACATTTGCTATCCTCCAGTCCTCTGGCACTATTCCTATAGACAATTTCGACATAAAGGTCAAAGCCAAAGGCTCTGCAATCTCCTCCTTGGCTTCCCAGAGAATCCTAGGATAAATCCCATTCGGCCCAGGACTTCTATTTTCACACTTTCCAGAATTGCTAACACCTCCTCCTTGTGAACTTCAATCCCATCTAGTCTAGTAGCCTGGATCTCAGTATTCACCTCGCCAACATTGTCTTTTTCCAGTGTGAATACTGTCAAAAAGTATTCATTTAGTGCTTCACTATCTTCTTGGACTTCACGCACAATTTCCCACTACTTGATTGGCCCTAATCTTACTCTCATCATTCTTTTATTCCTGATATTCCTATAGAAAGCTTTAGGGTTTTCTTTGAACCTATCTGCCAACAACTTCTCATGTCCCCTCCTGGCTCTTCTTTGTTCTCTCTGTAGGTCTTTCCTGGCTAACTTGTAACTCTCAAGTGCCCTAAATGAGCCATCACATCTCATCGTAACATGTGCCTTCTTCTTCCTCTTGACAAGAATTAAGCTGGACAGAGCACCCACATTCACCCAAAACACCAGAAATAATGATGGCAATCAATCCTACTGAGCCTGTGAAGTCCTCCTACTAACATCAAAGGAAATATGCCAAAACCATGAGCAAAGCCTAACATAGTTTTACTAATGGAATCTTAATGTGGAAAGAGCAGTGTTGGACTGGGATGGACAAAGTCAGAAGTCACACAGGTTATAGTACAGTAGGTTTATTTGAAATCACAGGCTCTTGGAGCACTGCTCCTTCAACTGGATGAAGTACCAGGACCTGCTGACTGGAGTGAGATGCAATCCCAGAATGAAGATACAGAGTGTAGAATTTTACAAAGCTACAGAATTACTTGCACACAGTGGGGCTCAATAGCGTAATGAATCATATTTGATGGAGAATGTACTTGACACTGTCCTCAGCATCCCTGAGAATGTTCTGTCCCCATTGGCAGGACAGATCCTATGGCAAAATACAGTCAGGAGAGAGTTACCCTGGGGGTTCTTAACATTGACTCCGAACGCCATGAAGTCTCATGACATCAGGTCAAACATGACCAAGGAAAATAACTGCTGAATAACTCTTCCTTGTTGGGCATTACTTGGAAGAAGCACTGAGAGGGGCAAGGCCACAGAATGTAACCTGGCTGTCAGTTTCAGTGTTCACCACTAAAAGTGGCTTGGCAGCAGCACTACTGATTGAGCCGATTGGGCTCCTAAAGGACATAGCTGCGAGACTGGATCTGCAGCAAGTGGTGAGGGAACCAACATGAGAGAAAAACATACTTGATCTCATCCTCATTAACCTGCCGGCTGCAGATTCATCTGTCCATGACAGTATTGGTAACAGTGACCACCACACAGTCCTTGTGGAGTCGAGGTAATGCCTTCATATTAAGAATACCCTTCAGTGTGCAGTGTGGCACTATCACCGTGCTAAATGGGATAAACTTTGAACCGATGTAGCAACTCAAATCTGCATATTCATGAGGCACTGTGGATTATAACTGCTGCAGAATCATACTCCAGCACAATCTGTAACCTCATGGCCTGGCATAACCCCCACTCAGCCATTACCATTAAGCCAGGGGATCAACCCTGTCTCATTGGAGAGTGCAGGAGGGCATGCTAGAAGCAGCACCAAGCAGCCCTGAAGATGAGGTGTCAACCTGGTGAAGCTGCAAAACCAAACTACTAACATACTGGAAAGTGGACGATGCATGCAATATACTAGGCCAAGTAATATCAGAGCTGACAGATCAGATATATTGGCTGCAGTCCTGCCACATCCAGCCATGAATGGTGATGAATGATGAAATCACAAACAGGAGGAGAACGTAGCTCCACAAATATCCCCAGCCTCAATGATGGGACACAGCCTGACAGTACGCAAGATAAGGCAACAACCTTAGCCAGAAGAGACGAATGAATGATCTACCTCAGCCTCCTCCAGAAGTACCCAAAGCTGCCAATCATCAATCAATAAGTTCCTGTCTATGTGATATCAAGAAATCCTTCATAACACTGGATACTGCAAAGGCTGTGGGCCCGGGCAACATTCTGACAATAGTACTGAAGACTTGCCACTAATCTAGGCAAGCTGTTCCAGTTCAGCTGCAATACAGTCTTTTACCCAATAAATGGAAAGTTTCCCAGCTATGTCCTGTACACAAAAAAGGACAAATCCAACCCAGTGCATTACCACTCCATTAGTCTACTTTCAATCACCAGTAAAGTGATGGAAGGGGTTCTGCATAGTTTGATCAAGCAGCACTTTCTCAACTGTAACCTGCTCACTGATGCTCAGTTTAGATTCTGTCAAGGTCACTCAACACTTCACCTAGGCTTATAGAATCCCTATAGTGTGGAAGTCGGCCATTTAGCCCATCAAATCTAAACTGATCCTCTGAGGAGCATCCCACCCAGCCCCAGCACCCTACCCTATCCCTGTAACCCTGCAAATTCACCTACCTTGCACATCTCTGAACACTTTGGGCAATTTAGCATGGCTAATCCATGCTAAAACATAGAAACATAGAAAAGTACAGCATAGAACAGGCCCTTTGGCCCATGATGTTGTGCTGAGGTTTAATCCTAATGTAAAATATAATAACTTAACCTACGCACCCCTCAACTCATTGCTGTCCATGTGCATGTCCAGCAGTCGCTTAAATGTCCCCAAGGACTCTGCGTCCACCAGCACAGCTTGCAACGCATTCCATGTATTCACACATTCCATGCATAAAGAACCTACCTCTGATGTCTCCTTTACACCTTCCTCCTAATACCTACAAACTATGACCCCTCGTACCAGTCAATCCTGCCCTGGAGAAAATCCTCTGGCTATTGACTCTAAGTATTCCTCTCATTATTTTGTACACCTCGATCAGGTCTCCTTTCTTCCTCCTTCTCTCCAGAAAGAAAAGTCAGAGCTTATTCAGCCTTTCTTCATAAGGCAAGCCCTCCAGTCCAGGCAGCATTCTGGTAAACCTTCTTTGCACCCTCTCCAAAGCCTCTGTATCTTTCCTGTAGTAGGGCGACTGTGGAGGAAACCAGAGCACCCGGAGGAAACCCACACAGTCATGGGGAGAATGTGTAAACTCCATATAGATAGTCGCCTGAGGCTGGAATTAAATCCGGGTCCCTGACGCTGTGAGGCAGCAGTGCTAACCACTGTGCTACCCCAATAATATCACAGTTAGCAGCTGAAGACATCTTTCAGGCTCCAGATTTTTGGTTAACTGAGTTTAAATTTCACCATCCATGGTAGATTTGAAGCGATATCCTAGAACATTAGCCTGGGCCTCTGGTATACTAGTCCAGTGACTTTACCATTATACCAGCATCAAGCCTTGAGTCTCGCTCTATACATCGAGGCAAGAGCTGAATCCTCAGAGGCATTGTATGAACATCTGAACAAGGAACAAAGGTAGGCCTTGCAGTCCTTCAACCCTACTCTGCCATTCAATAAGATCAAGACCATTCTGATTTTAATCACAACTCTACATTCCTGAATAACTCAATAATCTTTCATTCCCTTGGTAATCAATAAGCTCTCTCTACTTTAAAAATATTTAAAGATTTTGCACTATTGCCTTTTGAGCAAGGGAATTCCAAAGACTCTCAAGCTTCTCAGGGAATTTTGCTTTTCCTTATTTCTGCCCTAAATGGGTGATCATTTACGTTTAAACTATGACTGCCGGTTGCAGATCCTCCCACAAGAGGAAACATCTTTTCAGCATCCATCCAATCAAGACCCCTCAGGATTTTATGTTTCAATTGCATCACCTCTAACTCTTGTAAACCTCAGAGGATACAGGTGTAGCCTGTCTAACCTTTCCTCATAAAACAATCTGCATATTCCAAATTTAGGCCAATAAACCTTCTCTAAACTGCTTTCAACATATTAACATCTTTCTGTAAGTACGGTAGCCAGTACTGTGCACAATACTCCAGAATGAGGTCTGTGTACCTGAAGTTTAACCTCCCTACTCTTACTTTCAGTTACCCTTGCAATAAGTCTTAATATCGAACTGCTTTCTTGATTACTTGCAGTGCCTGCAACTTAACCTTCTGTGATTTATGCACCAGGTCACACAGATCCCTCTGCATCTCAGAGCTCGGCAACCTCTCTCCATTTAGGGTAATATGCTTTTTATTTAATTCTCTCTACCAAAATGGGCAATTTCACTTTTTCACATTATACTTCATTTGCCAGATCTTTGCCTACTCACTTAACCTATTTACTTATTTTTGTACAATCCTAATGTCTCCTCCACAACACCAATCTATGTGCCATCAACAAACTTAGGTCTCTTTGGTCTCTTCTTCCAAATTACGTATATAAATTGTAAATGATTGAGGCTTCAGCACTGATCCCAGTGTCACACCATTCACGAAATTTCTTCTAGCTTGAAAAGGACACATTTCTTCCAACTCTCTATTTCCTGTTAGCAAGGAAATCTTCTTTCCATGTCAGTATGTTATCCTCAATACCATGAGCATTTATTTCAACAATAACATTTGATGTGGCACCTTATCAAATGCCTTCTGAAAATGTAAGTTCAGGACATCCACGGGTTCCCCTTCATCTACAGTGTTGGTGGACCAGGGGGGCCTTTTCCTGCTTACTGCCATAGGAAACCACTCTACCAGATATAGATAACCTGGACCCAAATTACAACCTGGGTGAAAAGGACTGCTCAGCAGTATAGAAAGAAGATCAATGATCTTCGGTATGAAAAAAACAGAAAGCACTGAACGAACTCAGCAGGTCTTTGGAGTTCCAAAACAAAATCTTATTGGACTCAAATGTTTCTGTCTCCATATCTCTGTTTCTGTCTCTTTGTGTTTCTCACTCTGTTTCTCAGTCTCTGCCAGACTTTCACCAGGGTTTTTCTTTTCATTTCAGATTTCAAGCATTAAACAACCTGCTGGGATGGGCAGAGGACCATCAGGCAGGTTTTTCAGTGAGACTCAGGAAGCTGGATTGAAGGATGGAAGAATTTACCAATATTATCATTACTATTCTCGTTTTGGCATGCATGCACTTCTCTGTTTCTATGGACAGTTTGGCAACCTCCCTTGAGAGCCAGGATTAGCAGAACCCTGAGTGTCTGCTGGATATGTGCATGGATCTGCATTCCATCACTCTAACCATAGATGCTCTACATCAATTACAAAGAGGGATTGAAGCTCCTTGTCCTCATTCCAGGTGCCCATTCCTCTCAATGTACCTGGATGAGCACTTGAAGGTTCATAACATTCAAAGTTAAGGGCCTAGTGCAGGGAAGTGGGACTAAGTGCAGGTGGTAGTGTATTTTTGGTGGTACACCTCGATGGGCTGTATGATTCTATGACTTTCTCAGGAACGGAGTAATGCCAGGAAAGCATCCACTTGGAGAAGGAGTAATAGGCAGGCTACCCAGCAGCTTTTCCTAAGGATGCTCCTTTTCTGCCTGGCCCATTCACCTTGCTCTGTCTGTTATCCTAATTTGTGTGGCAGTAGAAGCCAGGGAGGATGAGCTTGCATTCTGGCAGGAGACTGACTTCAGGACTGGGCCCTCTATGCCAAAAGGCACAAGGAAACACTCATCCAAATCTTCCATGTCAACAAGTCAAAAAAGTGTACTGCTGGAAAAGCACAGCAGGTCAGGCAGCATCTGAGATGCAGGATGGTCAATGTTTTGGACATAAACCCTTCATTTGGAATGGAGGGGCAAGGGGGCTAAGAGATAAATAGGAGGTTGTTGGGGGTGAGGCTGGGGGGAAGGTAGCTGGGAAGGTGATAGGTAGATGCAAGTGAGGGGTAATAGTGATATGTCGGAGGGGAGGGTGAAGCAGATAGGTGGGAAGGAAGATGGACAGGTAGGACAGTTCAAGAGGGAGGTGCAGAGTTGGAAGGTTGGATGTGGGATGAGGTGGGGAGATAACGCAAGTGGTGAAGTCAATGTTGATTATCGTGTAGTTGGAGGGTCCTAAGGAGGAAGATGACACATTCTTACTCCAGGCCTCGGGTGGCTTGGATTTGGTGGTGAAGGAGGCCCAGGACTTGCATGTCCTTGGCGGAGTGGGAGGGGAAGTTGAAGTGCTCAGCCACAGGGAGGTGGGGTTGTTTGCTGAGTGTCCCAGAGATGTTCCCTGAAATGTTCTGCAAGTTGGCGTCCTATCTCCCTGATGTGGAAGAGACCACATCAAGAGCAACGGACACAGTAGATGAGGTGTTTGGACGTGCAGAAAAATCTCTTTTGGATGTGGAAGGATCCTTTGGGGCCTTGGATGGCGGTGTGAGGGGAGGTGTAGGCACAGGTTTTACACCTCTTGCAGCAGGGGCAAGAGAAGGTGCTGGGAGTGGAGGATGGGTTGGTGGGGGTGGTGGGGTACCTAACAAGGGAGTTGCGGAGGGAGTGGTGTCTGCGGAATGCTGAAATATATCTCTGATGGTGGGGAGTCATTGTAGGTGGCGGAAATGGCGGAGGATGATGTGCTGTATCTGGACGTTGGTGGGGTGGAAGGTAAGGACCCCGGGTTCTGTCATTGTTGTGGTTAGAGGGGTGGTGGTCAAGGGTGAAGATGCATGAAGTGTGGCAAGTCAACAAGGTCAACTACAGAGCATGGTCCCTTCACCCCAGTTGTAGAATTTGAGATTGCACCTAAAACGTCATTCGGAGGGAGAGAAAAGGGAAAACATTTGAACCCACATAAATGACACAGATGAACTATAATTATAAATAACCTTTCACTTTGTACATTTGTGTTCTCTTGCATTGTTAAAATGTTTGCTGCAGTATTGTTTTCACAGTCAGATCTGACTAAGTCTGAGATGAGCAGCCTCTTAGATAATCCAAGGTTGAAAGAAATTGTAATGGCGAGGCAGTGTTTATCTCTCCCAAGCAACTGCGTTGTTAATTGTTGAGAGCCTCAATTTCAGGGATCCTTGAACCACGATGTTGAGTACTTCAGCCACATTGTTACACTTTAGTGTGGACCACACTGAGACTAAACAGTATATGCAGGGAATGTGCTAGAGTCTGGCCTGTACAAATCATTCCACATTACATAGAACATAGAACATAGAACAGTACAGCACAGGACAGGCCCTTTAGCCCACCATGTTGTGCCGACCACTGATCCTCATGTATGCACCCTCAAATTTCTGTGACCATATGCATGTCCAGTAGTCTCTTAAATGTCCCCAATGACCTTGCTTCCACAACTGCTGCTGGCAACGCATTCCATGCTCTCACAACTCTCTGTGTAAAGAACCTGCCTCTGACATCCCCTCTATACTTTCCTCCAACCATCTTAAAACTATGACCCCTCGTGTTAGTCATTTCTGCCCTGGGAAATAGTCTCTGGCTATCGACTCTATCTATGCCCCTCATTATCTTGTATATCTCAATTAGGTCCCCTCTCCTCCTCTTTTTCTCCAATGAAAAAAGTCTGAGCTCAGTCAACCTCTCTTCATAAGATAAGCCCTCCAGTCCAGGCAGCATCCTGGTAAACGTCCTTTGAACCGTCTCCAAAGCATCCACATCTTTCCTATAATAGGGTGACCAGAACTGGACGCAGTATTCCAAGTGCGGTCTAACCAAAGTTTTATAGAGCTGCAACAAGATCTCATGACTCTTTAAACTCAATCCCCCTGTTAATGAAAGCCAAAACACCATATGCTTTCTTAACAACCCTGTCCATTTGGGTGGCCATTTTAAGAGATCTATGTACCTGCACACCAAGATCCCTCTGTTTCTCCACACTGCCAAGAATCCTGTCTTTAATCCTGTACTCAGCTTTCAAATTCAACCTTCCAAAATGCATCACCTCGCATTTATCCAGGTAGGTTGAACTCCATCTGCCACCTCTCAGCCCATCTCTGCATCCTGTCAATGTCCCGCTGCAGCCTACAACAGCCCTCTATACTGTCAACGACACCTCCAATCTTTGTGTCATCTGCAAACTTGCTGACCCATCCTTCAATCCCCTCATCCAAGTCATTAATAAAAATTACAAACAGTAGAGGCCCAAGGACAGAGCCCTGTGGAACACCACTCACCACTGACTTCCAGGCAGAATATTTTCCTTCTACTACCGCTCACTGTCTTCTGTTGGCCAGCCAATTCTGTATCCAGACAGCTAAGTTCCCCTGAATCCCATTCCTTCTGACCTTCTGAATGAGCCTACCATGGGGAACTTTATCAAATGCCTTGCTGAAGTCCATATACACCACATCCACAGCTCGACCCTCATCAACCTTTCTAGTCACATCCTCAAAGAACTCGATTGGGTTTGTGAGGCATGACCTGCCCCTCCCAAAGCCATGCTGACAGCATTTAATCAAGCCATGCTCTTCCAGATGGTCATAAATCCTATCCCTCAGAATCCTTTCTAACACCTTGCAGACGACAGACGTGAGACTTACTGGTCTGTAATTGCCGGGGATTTCCCTATTTCCTTTCTTGAAGAGAGGAATTACATTTGCCTCTCTCCAGTCCTCAGGTACGACTCCGGTGGAGAGCGAGG